>NW_021850434.1:588556-626842 GCF_003651465.1 Formica exsecta
AATTCGTTTCCGGTTCAACAATCAAAAATACATTATATTAAAGCGTTTATAAAAGCCTACACGTGTCACAAAATCAGTGAAATATACATAATTAGTAAGTTTCTTTTCAGTCGTAATTGACACTTTGTAAAAATTATAAAAATGCATATTCAGACACTATCTAAATATTTCTTCAGTCATTGAAATCATCAGTTGCTTTTTAAATGTGTAACCTTAGCTGTTTTAAGGTGAGATATAGTAGCTATAAAAATATCTATAAATGTTCCCTATATTGCGGATTTTATCAATGTATTAATATTTTTTAATATCGAAATATCCCCTTTTAATATCCTTGCAAAATCGTGTCGATTTACTTTTGTTGCTCGTATTTCTTTATTCCTTTCCGGAGATGTAATAACACGTTTCGATAAGTGCTATAACGGAACATTTATGGATATTTTTATAGTTACTATATTTTTATAGCCTACAGAATATATTGAACAATCAAGATTTTCGTGCTGGTAGATTTTTTTGCTCATAAATATTAGCTATTGTTTCTTTGAAATAAAATCATCAAAATATACGTTAATTACGCTTTCAGATTATTACTCATATATATTACTTTTTATTTGCTGTTTTATATCTAATAAATAATTTTTATATATTTTTAATATCAAATTTATCTCCACCGTAAATTTCCGTAAATTTCGTAATTATTCAAAATAATGCGCAATGAATTGTCCAAGTTAATTGGTAATTTGACAGAATCAATAAAGTCGCTTAGCTTCAAAAAACAGGCGATATCTTATTTTAATATATTCAATCTATTCAATATATAGAGTTTAATATACTGGGGATTACTATATACTGGGGATTATTGTGCAAATTTGGTAACGCGCATTGAATCAAATAGAACAAAGAAAAGAAATAAAGAGCAACAAAGGTGAGTCAACGCGATTTTGCAAGGAAAGAGGGCCTTGGTCTCTTCAGAAAGAAACTTAGATTAGTAACGAGAAATCGGTGCGTAGCTTTTTCCCACCCAGAATTGTTTTCATAGGTACGTTCATAGTTCTGAAACAATTCTTTACGTGGTACAATATAAGATGTGCGATTAAGAGATGATAATAACAGCATCTGTCACTGAATCAATTATGCCTCCCGATAATCTGAATATCTACTGCAAAGTATCTATGCATTTTTTATTTTTGATATTAATTTCTTAACGTTAAAAAACATTTGACATTTTACTACCGACATACATATGTTTCTAAGCGTAGATTCTTTAGTTACATAATATAAGTTATATACGTACCAACTGACTCAATAATCATTTCAAGCATCATTTCTTTTCCGCATAGCAATGACGTGAAAGCACGATTATGATTTAAGAAATTTTTTTTTTCGGAATTAATTATAAATGGTTGCTTTCGATATCTGTTTCGCGTAACACTTTCGACGTGAGAAGGCATAAAGTCCCATCGATCGTTATAGGAATAAAATAAAGAGAAGCGAATAGCAATCTCCCTCTCTCCTTTTCTTTTTGTTCTTTATTTATTTTCTCCATTAGTCACAGCATACATATCCGTTTCTCTAAAATATAATTCCGATACCGGAATAAGCATCGCGTGTGCACCTTATCTTCAAGTTCTGCGTTACCTTACATCGGATTGGAAATACGTAATATCTTCTCATCATATTGTTCGGTGAAACCAAGAAGATTTATAAATAAATTGATGTGTATTACATTATAAATAAAGTTGCAACAGTGTGTATGCAGGACATTTAATTGTAATTAAAATATAAATAAAATTATTCGATAATAACTTTAGAAATAGGCGAGTGTAAATGTATGTTAGATGATATATCTCTCATTGTCAATGTATGTACCAATCGTGCTGTCAAATATCCGCCGGCCAGGACAGATCGTCATTTTCTTTCGTCATAAAAGAAAGATAATTGCTTCACTTGTCTTTGCTGTCATTCCAATATACTGACAAGTAACGAGCGGAAACTGTCGAGAAAGGGAAAACTTAATTCGTCGACATAAATTCGCAATCTTTCAAGAACAAGAGAAAATCGTTATAAAAGCGCGGCTTAACGCATACATAATTGGAGAGCTAAATAGGTGAAGGCGGCATGTAATGTGTATGTATATTTGAAAAAAAAGATTAAAGATGTTATGATATATGATTTAATTGAGCAATGGGAAATAAAGTTAAATGACATTGGGCGCGATTATTCGAATTTTGATTGTCGGATAGTGTTTTAGAAAATTTCTTCATAATTTTCATACTGTTCTCTCTTCGCAAAATAAGACAATTATATTTAATTCATTGTTACGTTAATTCGCATTGTTTTGAGCTTACTTGTAATAAATTTTAGATTTTTTATGGTTTTGCAAGATTTCACATAATCTTTAGATGATGAAAACGTGTAAACCATAGAAAGCGTAAATTTTTTGAAGCATTGTTTTCTTTGTTTCGGAAATATCAAGTTTTATACATCGAAATTACGAAAGTACGAAATTTATATGAAATGTGACAGTACTTTGAGTAACATGGTTTGCGTCATTACGCAAAATATGTTATCTGATTATAACTATTACGCACTTGAACCTTTAGAATGTAACCCTGAGTCAAATAAAACGCTTGGCATACAGATCTCACGTCAAGATAATGAGGTGTTAATTTTAAAGAAAACGACATGCAAAATCAGCACATAATGTATATTATAATCACAAGAATAATTGGCTCTCTTTTTACTTGATAATGTACGGCTTTTTCTGCATATCATCTCTGTAATTACATATATCCTCTGTGCACATATATTTTTATACTGCATCAAAATGAGGAAAGTAGTTATAATATTGCAGATTTAAACAAATAAAACAATGTAAAACATAAACCAAGATTTTTCATATACAAATCAAGACCGGATTTTTATTTTATTATGATGAGATAACATGCGAAAAATTTATCATACAGAAGATTTTATTTTGTAATTGATTATTATATTTTACAACATTATAAATATTATATATTGTTCTCTTATTCTACAAAAACACAAAAAATTACCGTACCTTTCTTCCATGATGATTACTAAACTATGGCAATTTTGCTTATGGCAAAATATCAGACTTTTTTTATTATTTTTATGTTTAATTAGTTTTGAAGATTACAATCCTCCTTATTATCAAGATATTTTTCCTTTGCTGTTTAATATTTTCTAAAAAATAAAGTAGGACTAACTCGCGAGACATAAATGAACGCAACTTGTTTTATCTTTAAGATCTATTTAAATAAATATATTAAAATATATCGAAATGCACCTTGCATTATCCAATGGGTTTATCCAGCAAATCATTCTAAAATAAAAATAGGAACAGAGAATAGAGCAGAAATATCCTCGTTGCTAAACGAAGCATATCGCAAGTGCATGCGCATTCTATAATCCAAGTCCGCATGCGTTTCATGTTCCAGACATTTATTGGTAAACAATTAAGTAATAAGCTATAGTGAAAATTTTACAGCTATGTAAATAGAGAGCAAGATGATAGACGCAATAGTATCAAGTATGATTTCTACTACCGGGAAGATTCTGAAAAATTCATAACATTAGATTCAATAAAAATTTACTTTTCACGTTTTCTAGTTGCGTATCTTATTTAATGTATAAAACTATAATTATCCATCTATGTATTCAATGTTAACGCGCGATGTCCGTCCGCGGGAAACAAGTAATTTAGTCACAAAAAAAAACGATTAGTACTATAAAAAGCGTATGCAAAATTTCTGTAAATAGCTCAAGGCGATCTTTGATATAATTATATAAATAGCGATATTTCTATGACGAAAATTCCAGCAAGTAATAAAAAGCAGAATCTCAAGCATAAGTTTCGGTTTGTGCGGTTGTCAGTCTATTGCAATTTACAATAACGTATCCGCGCATCAATTCGTTAACGCTCGTTCTCTCTACTTCCTATTGTCCATAATATACCTTTTGTTGCAACATACTCTTTTGCGATGCGACGTATTAAAAACCGCTAGCTAGTAGCTTCAACCCTGAATTATAAAATGCGAAAAAAAGAGGAAAGCCACCTGGCAAAGTCACCGCAGCTAAATGATTTTACATACAAAAAAAAAGCTAAATAATCTATTAAGATGAACCATGACCTAAGCGAGGGATGTATTGTGTACATACACTTTCATTATCTATGGTGTGTAATTACTCGCAATGACACCGTTTTATTCTAATCAATGGGAATTTACATCTAATAGCTTATGTCGTCAGAAAAAGAATAAAGTTGCGAAGTTTGCTGCTTTATGGTGTGAGTAAAAAAGCTGGTTAAAACAACGCGTGTAGATATGATAAATAGTAATGTTAATCAATCAGCATTACTATCATTACCAGCGACAGCTTCATAATTTTAAGCTAAATACCTCAGTCATGTCTAAGTTCAAAAATAAACCTTAAACAAATGTTTCTAGATGTTATAAAGGAAATTCTAATATCCTATGTAGTTATTCATCCATTGATTGCTCAAGATCTATGCCTCAATCTTACGTGTGTCATATCTTACGATACATCATCTATGTACACCTCTGGCATATATATCTTTTCTTATAATTTAATGATTAATTATCGATTTATCAATAACGCTTCAGAATTTCTTGTAAGGAAGAAGAACAGTTTTAGGTTTGCATGTAAATGAGAAATTCAATTACAAAGAGATTCTATTGTTTGATTATTATCTTCATTAATAGAGATTTCATTTTAAGATAAGTATTGCGCGAGAGGAAGTAGCCTTATAAAATATTAAGAATTATTTTCATTTAAAAGAAATGTTTCGCACTAGATATAAAATTCACAATTTCCTACGAAGCGCAAGAAAAGTAATAAATTACATTCGAAAGCTAGTCGGATGCGCAAGTGCATCTCTCGACGATCATCGTCGAAATGTTCATGTTTCGGCGATTGGACCGAAATTTATCAATGTGATCGCGATCCCTTCTTCAGAATTTCCCATGCGACATGACAGAAGGAGAGGACGAGAGGCCGCAGACATAAGTGTAGCGTGGAGGTGGTGTCAGGCCCCTCCTTCTAATAAAAGCCGCTCACTAAGCGTCGCTACACAGACAGTAACAGAAAACCCCGAAGAGAGCAGGAGCCACCGAGAGCTCCTTCAGGACCCTGCGAGATTTTTTTTTTCCAAAAATTCCAGTTCGCACAATTTTCACGACAAACCGTGTGACGGATAGTATCTGTGCGTGGTGAGTTCAACACATTTCGCGTTTCTAACTCAATCAACATTTTTTTCGGATCGTCGTGTATGCATCTTTAGTGTCTCGTGGAAAATTGCTGAATGCGGCGACCACGTGGCGAGATGGTGACAAGTGGAAAATTTTTGAGTTTGAGCGTGTTAAGTGTAGACGAAGAAAATTCTGGAGATGTTTTTTTCGCTTAGCAGCGTTAAGTATATTTAGATATAAAAACAAATAATTATTAACAAATAAAAAATTTGCAATTTTTTTGTTGTCGATTGAACGAAATTAATAGAAAATATTTTCGCGTAATAAAGTATATCCAATATTTAATAAGACTGGTATTAAAAATTACGCTTTTTCCGGAGAAATCTCTTTCCATCTGGACATGCAATCTCGTTAGTAATCAGTCATTTGATGGAAACTTTGAGTCCATCTTTTCACATATATATTTTACAATATTCAGGTCTTTTTAAACATTATTTTCTAAGATTTTAATATCAAATTCAATTTAAAAAGATTTATACATACGAGATTAATGATAAAAAGTTAAATAGCGTAAAGAAAGAGAGAGAGAGAGAGAGAGAGAGAGGGGGAGATTTTTGATGAGACACGAGAAGAAATTGGCAAAATGAAAATCTGCTAAATATGGTTCTTATGAAAAGAGTAAGTTCTGAATAAAATTTAAAAGTTATGTCGACCATTGCGTGGTTTTGATTTGTCTATGACATAAGCAAATTTACTGTCTTCTTTTAGACAAAAGATTTTTAGAAAATTTTATATCTTATTTAGATTACAAATTCATTTATTCTATTTTTATCGCGCGTCTTATAAAAAGATTAAAGAACAAGTTTTTTTTCAACATCAATTTAATTGCTGTAATTTTTATTAAAATTATTTGCATTTTATTACAATGCGCGAATAATTATTCTTTCAAACGTAACAATATATATTTTAAAATGTTTAGAATATTTATTCTTGAAAAAATTATTTTAAAAATTATTATTTAATTTATTCATTATATCATATAATTGTAAATTTTTTGCGTTATAAGAATAGTGCAAATAATACGAAAAAAATAATTAAATTAATCAGCACGTTCAAAAATAAAATATTTCAATATCGTCCCCGAGCAGAAATATTTTGTACTGAATCTACATCGTTTCAATGTCACATATTCATCCTCGATTCATCTACGATTCATTCTCAACGTACCAAATGCGTATGCATTTATTTGCACATGGCATATATTGGCGGACTACAGAAATACACGCACACTCACAACATTCCTCAACGAAAGCAAACACCTCGTAATTTGACAAGCACACACATCTCTTTCATATTGAATCTAATAAAACTATAACACTTTGTTTTTATGCAACTATAAACAATTTAAAGATAATTACATATATTTATCGTTTTTTTCTTTTTTAACAAATGTCTATATATATTCACAATTAGTTTGTTATCATAACTCTAATTAGCGCTTTAAGGCTTGTTATAAACGAGCAATTATTAAGCTTAATTTATGGAGCAACGGACGAGCAAAGTTTCACGCTTTATAATAGAAAAACATGTATCGATAAATAATATAATTCTAATGCGGATATGATGCAAATTACATTTTATTAAAATCGCGATTAATTACAAAGCGTGCGTTTCCTCCAGTGTCTAGCAGACGCCAACAGCATTCTCCACTTTCATTCCGTCGAAAGTGATAGTCGCGAACGGATCCATGCCCGAGAAAGGAGAGTCATTGCTCCTCTCGCCCTCCTGCTTCTCACCGTACACCTTCTCACTGTCTTTTCATGATCCTCGCGTGAGCAATTTCCATCTTACATTACCGGTTTGTGAACCACATGCTCGTCACATGTTCACGCGTGATAAGGGCGTATCAAATAATAATATGAGAATATCACACGAGGACCAAGATTACACGGCTCGTGAAAAGTCTCTCACTCTTCTACATATTAGATGCGTGTTATCCGTCCTATATGTTTAGAAGCAGACAATTTTCTTATATAATCTAGGAAGAAGAGCTTTGTGTGCAAGATAATAATATGTGCAACACAAAAGATCGTTTCTGAGAAGTTCGAGTCGGAACGCATTTATAAAAAATTACAATCTACTAATAAGTAAGAAACATCTGCTAAATAACATGTGCAGAGTGCGAAAAATTGACCATGAGAGAGATGCCGCGATGCGTTAATGTGCATTATATTTACTGCTATTTGCAATTATAAACACCGTATATACGTTCAATGTAATTTATTCTTTTCGCAGAACTTATTTATCCGATCAAGATGAGGTATACTATTCTGGCACTAACGGTTGCGCTTTGTCTCGCATTAGTGAGCTCGAATCCGCTTCCGGAAAACGGACTTCGCTCAGAGGTAAGTACGTGAGAGGTGCATCTTCATGCCTTTCTCTTTTAACATCTCCGTCCATTTGATTATCGCAAGATTAATGAGACGGATTAACTGCCGCCCCTCCCGCTGCGTTATAGCTCAATAATTATGCACGAATGGCACGTGGCACACAACTAACAAAATTTCAAGACCGAATTTCAAGCGTAAATATACGCGAAATGATCGCCATCAATTGTTAAATAGCTAATTAACACAGATGCTTCGATAAATACCTGCGTAAAATTATGCAATGACTATTATAATGGCTTTAACGCATTGTCATTAGATCGCGATAATCACGATCTAGTAAAACCGAATAATTTTCCATTAATCTTAGCTTCACTAATGTTATTTGCATTCCTTCCCGTCACATCAGTTAAAGAAAAAAAAGTGTGGTTTTTCTAGAAAATCTCTGCCTCGCAGAGAATTTCTCGATCACATAATCGACGCGTAGAAATTAACTTTTATTTAAAATTAAATTAATGGAATAATTATTAATTGTCAAACGACATGAACGATAAAACAGACAATTCCTGAGAAAATTGTGAAACAATTCCTCTTCGATCGCGAAAGTTTAGCTACGTTCTGATCTATTAAATCTCTGATCGTTTCTATCGAATCAAATGATTCGATGATTAGAGATGATGTTTTATTTTCGCCGAGTTCTTCATTCGATTAATAGCGGCTAAAACTTTAGCGCGAATAAAACGGCAGAAATCAGACGCAATTAAAATTTTATTGCAATTTCGTGCATTGCGATTTAAACCACACACATGAAGCCGAGTCTGTTTACTTATCAATATGGCATCCGGAAATGTGCTGGCAATCATGAGCAATCATTTCTTTATCGTTTGTATCTGTAAATGTATTCTGTCACGAAAATACTATTAATACACGTTTCAATGTCAAAACACTATCTTACGCAAATTTTAATAGCTCATGAAGCTGTTAAAACTAATCGCAAAACGTATTACAAAGTATAAAAAATAATATTATTTCTAATAATAATTCGAAGTATAAAAAATTTTCGTATGTTGTAATATCGAAGCATTTATCTTACGCAATCTTTAATAACGTACGAAAAGCTATTAAAATTGGTTTAACGTAAGACTGAGCGTGCTCCAACATTAGAGCGTGTGTAATAAAAACTTTTTATACTTTGATGTTCGCGTAATAATTCACTGAAAGTTTGTAATTCTTAATTCTTCTGAAAATTGGTGATGCTACGATTGCTACGATTGATTATTACGTTACGTTATTACATGATCACAGAAATTATAGCAGTTGCTTAAAAACCTATTTTTTCACAGTCGCTACTCGAACTTATGTAGCATTCATCGCAATTTACTTATAATTGTCATAATTTTTTACATAACATTTGAGACTGTATAACCTAACATAACACACGTGCGCGGCGAAAGCATGGTCACCAGCTGGGGATGGTTACATGACACGAAGAGAGTTCGAGGAGAGTGATTCGTATAAAAAACACGAATTTCGTGTATAATATCGGGATATCATGTCGAAGAATTTAATGTTTTGATTACGCGGCTATAAAATAATAACCATAAATCTCGAAGGTTTTCGCCAGTAAAATTTGCATGAGATAGTATTCCAATGTCGGAACACTATCTCATGCAAATTTTATTGGCTCTCCGTGAGCATAATATTTTCACGATAGAATAAACTAATAAACGTTTATACGTTTATAAAATAATAAAAAAATTTTCACGATTGCTAATACATTTTTAAAAGTCATATTGATAAGTAAAAACAGTAGGCTATTAATATATTTTATTATAACACTGTGTAAAGAATAATATAATCATATCGATAAGTAAACAGGCGCTCGCATGCGGTTCCGTAAACCGCAGGCACGACGTGTACTGTCGTAAACGGTATAAACCTCAAAGTATACGATCTGACGAAAAAGCCGGGTCGTCCAGCTCTCGCCCTCCGACACTTTCACTGGCCGCCAAGTAACCGGACACTTTCTTCGGTCGATAGGTGCCCGATGGAAAGTTGGTGCGTACGCGTATAAGCGCATGCAACACCGCAGTGCGATACTCGAAACACTGTGCGAACTTCCATTTGATCCGTATTTTGCACGCGGTCAGAGAAATTTCGTGGATAATATTAAGAATACAGAATATTAAATAGATACAGAGACAAGTAATCAGATGAATAGGCGGAATAAATATATGATTTAAAACTTATAGAAAATCAATCAAGATTTATAAGAATAAAATATATTTAATTGAGAAGCAAGATTTTACACATTTATTATTAGAGAGAGACGGGAATGGTATTTAAATATTATATAATATATATAATTAAAATATAAAAACAAACAAGTATAGTATTATATAGGAGATTCTATATTCAGTGTTTTGGCCTTCTTCAGATTACTTTTAAACATTCGAAAATAAAAATACAAGCGAAACTTCTCGGCTAAAGAGTTGAGAGGGGCGAGTGGAACCAGTCGACTACCTGAATGTGAACGAGCTTTGAGGGAAAGTAAACTATAATACGCGAGTTGAGCAATATTTGAGTCCAACGGTCGTCCCCATTAGTTCTATCAGTTTAAGATTTTATGTGAAATTAATGCAAAATAGAATACGTACTAGAATACAAGTAACTCACCTTGTATCTATAATGACAGGTTATCCTTCGATATTAAAGTAGATACAGCCGAAATGTCGATCTTTCGTAATTAACGTGATGAATCATTATCCTGCCAATTTTGCCAAATATATTGAAACCTTTGCATGAGAATGTTTAATAAATTGCTATGAAATATATTTCTCGCATGAAATGAATAGTTGTTAATCAATGTTGAGTGATGATCTTTATTAATAATCTTCGTAGATTGCAAATAACTTCATTTGCATTATCAGTACATAATTCCAAGAATTTACGAGAGAATCAGTTATATTACGCCTCCGGGCAGTAAATCGTAAAGTAATTGACAAGTTCGTTCAATATACAACGGCGCTAAGTTAATGATCCTTGCTTTGCTACCATCTAATATAGATATTGTTACACAACACAATTACCTTAACATTTTCAAAGGCACCAAACTCCACGGTCTTTACCGTCTATTTCCAACTTGAATGGGAGAATTATGCACTATGGTACACTTCCTTGTTTACCGCTACCTCGTGGCAGATACGCTTCGCGTATTCTTTAACGCCACTTTGACAACAACGTTCACACAATGCATGGTTAATTTTAACAAAAGGGAACTGATGGGAGCTCCTTCGCGGATTTTATTATGATCGTAAATCAAATGTTGTCCACAACACACTTTGCGACATATATACTCCAATACTATATATATATATAGATTTAAAAATCTCACTTCTTACACACTTAAAAGTCCTTGCGTAAGAGAGAAATAGGCATGTATACAATAAATACACAATTTCTCATTTCGCAAAAAAAAAATATTGGTTTATCAAATTTAATAAATTGTAATTTTCAATCAATAATTTACAATATTCAGAAAAATATACCGATCGAATATTATGACAATGCTTGATATTCTACGATCACTAGGAGCTGGAAAATATCGTCGTTGTCCGATAAAGAATCAGAAATCGTATGGTAGGGCAAATAGGAAACTTTCTTTCAGACCCTCGATCGGCTAGTGATGGCCGAAACTGACAACGAGGCGGCCCTGAGAAGCAAACGGACGATCGGCATTCTACGACAGCTCTTCCCAGATATTTCTCAGGTGAGCAGTCGTGATACGCAAAACGCGAATAATCAGAGAAATCCTGCAGAAGGCCAGGACTAGATTGCCGTTCTTAAACGATATCTTATAGACAAGGCTGTACATAAATTATCATCGTAGATTACTTCGCTCGACAAATATCATCGCACACATCATCAAGGCGCAATATGACGCCCTTGAGCGAACGCATCGGACTTTGATCTGCATTAAAGACTTTTAACATTCGTCGACTAGGACCTTGCTTTGTCGAACTTTGCAGACCTGCGCTGTAAAGTGGCATCTGTCAAATATCCTCAATTTTAACTTCACATTCTTACTGACAATGAGAAAGTAACGCATTCGATTTGCAAGTCAGTCGACACTAGCCAATTTGCCCCTTTACACGCTCGCGTAGACAGATCGATTTGTTTCGATTCTATTTGTCGTGTTTATTCCGCATTATGGAAGCGGAAGCAATTAGTCATAGACACGTTTGCAAAAAACAATCATCGCGCGTCCGTCGATTTCTACTGTTAAGAGTATCTGCGATGTGTTTCTCGAGTTACTTTTTCTTTTTTTTTCCTCTCAGGGGTTTTTATTTGACCTCGTGAATTATATCAAGAGAACTTTCATAACCTTGCTAGGGGAAGTTTTATAATTTGAACAACAAATTGCGTAATACGAGGCAATCGTTCGTGGACGGTACAAGAGATCCTATAAGAAGAACCAAACATTCTTGGGAAAATTTCTTTCTTGTATATTACGTGCGAAGCTTTCTTCTTGGTATAACGCAGGCTATTGAATTGTCCAAGAATAACTTCCTAATTTGACTAATAATGCGCTGTGTGATTTTTTTTTGTCTCGTTAGCAAGCGATTTTCTTGGCGATGTTGGCCGGCCTTTCTTGCATGCGGTTGCATGTCATATGACAATGCGATTGATTTGGTAACGAATCTCGCAGAATAACGAGAGTTAGTTATCCCATATCGCTGCAAAGTCGCAATTCTCGTCGCGAACCGGAAGATCAATTCTCGAGAGAAATGTCGAAATTTCCCGACTCGGCTTCGGTATAACGTCTCCGAGTGATTGAATGAACGCACGATAGTCATCGACGTAATACCAAATGTGTGTGCGTATGTATGTATGTATGAAGTGAATTTTCCCGAAATAATTCCGACGATCAATCGTGTTTAATTATCGTCGTTAGATTCGAAACTAGAATTTGTATAAAGATATTTTTCGAATATGTTTTACCAAACCTCTCGAATGTTACGTAAAACTGGCGTAACTATGATTGACTTGCAGCGCCTTTGGAGGAAAGCCCGATAGTAAGAGACGCAGTACAATCAGAATAACGGTAACATAAATCAGTCATTGATCGATTTTTGCACAACATTGGATAACTCGCATAAACATTCATTATTAGACGGACGATTATTCAGAAATTATTCGAAAGAATCCTCGTACAGACCGAACGATATAAGCCCGCATCATTCATATAGACGAATCAAAGTATCCACGATCACTACTGTGGATCGATATCACCCCCACTGCTCATATGGGGATCACAAGGCAAAGTAATGCCTTGAAGTCTGAGTGGAAAAAGGATCGAGAAATCGCGACGCTAAGAGACTTTCCAGCTAAGACCTATTGTTTTCTAGAGAATCGAAGCAAAGGTCAACGCAATTGTCGCGGAAGTGATTCGCGTCCTCGGTCCGGTCCTCCTTCGCAATGTTCTTGGCGGTGGTGGTAATCGTCCAAGCATCCAAAGGAGCAACGAAGGCACAAGCATAACGGGCACCTCGCCCTTCGGAGACAAAGACGAGGATGAAGATGATAGCGAGACGAAGTCAACCAACTCGAACGATTCCAAAGTGTCGATCTCTCTCCCAACATTTCCTCCGGACGATGACGAGACGGCAGAGACGGAAGCGCCCGGCTCCTCTCCATCCTCAACAATAACAGAGAGCGGAGACGAGGTTAACGCTACCGAGTCGATCGTCACAACAACGATATCATCGCTAGACAACGAAGTCACCGCTTCGCAGTGACGTCGTTTGGTCAGCAGCTCGGTAAAACTTTCGAGGTCATGATCTTGAGGAATCCTCACGAGATGCAGAATCACCGCGCATTCAGGACTGCTGCGGCGCGTTGTCCACTTTGTGTGTTAATTACTCATCGGGTGCTCGAGGAAAACGAGAATCGAATCGATCGGATATTCGATCGACCATTCAGATCTCTAACGGGAGGGGTAGGGATCTAATGGTCCATAAATGGTCGCTAATTTACCGCGCAACCAGGACTGCCGCGGCCGCGCACGTTTTCGTACACTGCTAACTCCTTTTTTGTCCTCTCGTGTTCTCGGCAATTAATCGGTTAATAATATTGTTGTTGCTATTGTCGCCGACGAGATCCGTTATTACGATCTCTTTTGGCTCCGCCAGAATTATACTGGAAAAAAAATATCATTATACACCGGTTCTGGGTTTATCCTCCATCTCTCGATATTTCAATTCATCTGTCTGTGATCTTTTGTCTGTGCAATTCAAATTTCATACTATTCGCAGATCATTCGATCATTCAGAAACTTTTGTCTATCCAATTCTCTTATTTCTTCTTCGTCATTTAACTCTGATATAAATTCAAAACGGACTTTATATTTTTCATATAATGTGTTTTTCTTCTCTTATGACGTCATTTCAATTGCGAATAGGTTTCGGTTTTTGAAGTTCATCTCAATATGACTTTTTCACCAAACAGCTCGAATTACCTCGGTCTTTTTGGCTGTGTCACCTCTCTCCATATTTTTAATATTCTAAGCATTTCTATGTTATCACCTTTCGCAGGATGTAACGAATCAGTTTCACGTGTATCTGTAAAAATATAAGTTGTTTATTAAAAACGTTTATTATATTCTACAGAATATAATTGCAAATATAAAACTCGAGAAATATTTATAAACATCAAGTAATCAATAATCGATATTCAGCTTTTTATTCGATAAATCATTGACTATTGTGTGACTTTGTCGGAGATATGTGTATGATTTAATATGAATAACATGTTTGTATTGATAATGCTTGTGCAAGTTGTGATTAATACTTTTTTTGTTGCTTGAGGATTATGCATGTTATGTCCTTATAAAATGTAGCATTTGTGTTACTTCATAATCCGCATGTTATTTGTTCTTATATTCTCATATACAAAATCAAATAATTTACATAGTAATCATGATATATAATACAAAATATTTCGAAGTGTGAAGAGTTATTAATTTTTTATACTCTCGCGCTTTATCACCAGTGCATAAAAAAATCTCGATTGAAGAAATGTGAAATTTATGCAAATTAAATATATATATATATATTGTTGCGTCCCTGCGGGTCGTCTAAGACGGTTATTCATGACTCTTAATGGCAGATTCCTTAGAATATTTCCAAGACAAAAATCCTAATACAAAAAAGTGAAAAAAGTGCTCTATGAATGAAGCGCCCTCTTTCTCATTTGTTATTTCGCCGTGCCTGAACGCGCGAAATCTCAGCCCTGTCATTCGTAAAATATAGTCGCTTCCCGTTTAAAAACTATTATAGCCTCGACATTTTTGTATTAGGATTTTCGTCTTGAAATGTTCTAAGTAATCTGCCATTAAGAGGAAGTCCGGTAGTTTTAGGACACCCTGTATATGTGAATAATTTATAATAAAATAATGCTATGTGAAACACACGGATCTAAATACATTTCATAGACCTTGAAATTATGCAGTTGACCTACTTGTCATACGATCGTGATTTTTTATGCACTTCTTGGCACACGACCAAGCAATCAACAATGATTCATTGATCAATATTTCGAGTCATAAACAGATAAATAAATTACTCATATCGGGGTAAAGAGTCAACAGAGGATGTCGTTTGATCGTCTAATTCTTGCCACCCAGAGGAAACGTGTTTTTACAGGACGTGAACCCGGAATCGGAGAATCGAGTGAACGAAGCCGAAGCGGAATCGCAGAATAACGAAGTGCGGGTGCAACTCGCGGACGAACCGGCGAAGGACCCGGAAGAGCTCACGCCATTGAGTGAAAATGAGACGGAGGGCGGCGAAGACGAGGGCAGAGACAAGAGACAAGGTTCCACCGGAGCAGCGGGATCGGGCAACTTTCTCTTCGATATTATCAGGGTGAGTCGCGCTATCGAGTTTATAGAAGCACCTCGTTTATTAATAATGTCGCGTGAAAAATGGAGAACGCGAATTCTTTCGTCTCTTGCGGCGAACGAAAATCACGCTCATACGTATACAAAATAAGAGAAAGGATGATGAGGAAAGGATAGGAACAATGGAAACTCATTTAGCGCGCAGTTATGTCGATATAATACGTGGCACGCACGGCGACAAATCTCGCATACTTGATATTCCGGTGACTGGCGACTGCAAGGGCGTCTAACTGCAGACGGCAGTGAAAGTGAGCAACCAAATTGCCTTTACATAGCCTCGTCACATATGCTATTGTTTACTATTTCAAGATTCCTGACCTAGGTACGACCGGGTTTTCTCGCAGTAGAATTATCTTAGGATTTTCACCGATCGCTCTGACGTCCTTGATTAAAGTCCACGCGAATCCGCGATTTCATACGCGACGATATAAGCACGAAATACCGTGGAATAATAAATTAGAAATTAGCGATAAAAAGAGAAGCGGAAACCGCGTGACAACCGCTTTATCGTCATTGCAACAGTCTAATTAATTTTTAATTGCGACTTTGTTACGGTAGATTACAAGAAATATTTTTGAACAATTTTTCAAATTTTAATATAGTCTTTTTTCTTCTTCCCATAATATTAGAAAATAATTTAATTAATGATTAATCGAAAACAATTAAATATTAAGTATTTAATAATTATTGTATGTGCCTTTACTGATAACGGAACTACATGTTTAACTTATTGTTAACAAAGTGTAGCCGCTTAAAAAATACTTTGAAATATGCATAGAAATTCACATCCATTGTAATAATATTATTTATCAGAATTACAGAAATCAAAAGGATTAAATTTTTTGCCATGTATGCGCGCGATGTCAATGTATGCAAAATCGTTAATTTACATTATATTTCTCGAGATAGATCGAAACTATAATATAACGGGTGTGAAACGCTGATGATATTTAATGACCGATTTTTCGTTTGCAAAGTCTATCTCGGCGGAACAAGTTTTTCGCCAACGTGACAGTTGCAATCATGCGAAAATCGAGTCACCGTTTCCAATAACCGTTTGCCATCGTTATTCACTTTCCCGTCAAAAAAAGACGCGATTACGAACGACGCGACTCGAGGCGATTTCAGAGACAGATCGATCGCGACACGACCCTTCACCGTCCGTAGATTGAGAAAACGAGAAACCTGTCTACGTAACCGATACTCTATTTGTTTTTGCCGCACGGGTATTCACCTGCATTAATAAGTAACTCTCGAAATTATGCCAGAAGCGAATTATCCTCTTATTGTATCAGGAAAACAAGTGGCGCTTTATCTAATTTCGCATGGGATTGATGCATACACACACACAGTGATAGGTAGTTTATTTATAATTATATAAAATAAAATAAATATTTATATTCGTAAAATAGAGAAACTTGACGTATGATTATGAGGTTAATAAAATGAGAAATAACATCAACGAGTGAAAAATAGCTTTTGATTCAGACTTTCTAAATATATTTGGTAGTCAAATTTTCAATGACATCGACGTCAGTATAGACTGGGACATCGCGCAATCATCGGTCAATAGCGAACAGTCTTAAACTGTCTGACTCATGTTTGGCGTACCTGTTCACAGGGACATATACATGAAGGAAATCTGTGCAATACCGCCTGCAATAACATATCGACGCTCGTTATCGAACCAGTTTTTCTCATACAAGCGCTACCTAACATAAACACGATAATCGTTAAATGAGTAATTTTTCTCCATTTTTCACGACAAAATTTTTATGCATGAAAACGTCGACGATTGAAACGAAAACGATCGAGACAATTTCTGGCCTCCTTCTCCCGAGGTCCCCACTACTACGTTGCAATCCCAGAGCTCTTAACAAACCACTTTCCAGCCACATTGCAGGAGTTCCAGGACGCATGCCGACCGCGAAGAGATCGCCGATAGCGATCTTTCGCGAAATCGCGCGGGCAGAACGAAAAAGAGAAAGAGAGAAAAAAGAAAACGCGCGTGATTCTTCCAGCGGGCAAGGGCAGAGAGCCAAGTAAACGAAAGTTCTCGTCTTTGTTTTCGTTTAGCAAGCGGCCGACGGGGCGGCAAGAGCGGCGGGCACGGTGTACCGTGTTGTCGCCGGTACACAGAGCCTCGGGCTCGGGTTAAGCGCCTCGCGTAACGTGGGCCCGGCGCCCCAGCAGGCCGCCCCCGCTGCTGCCAACAGCACCCCGACGTCCAACGCACCCTCGACAGCCGCCCCAGGAGCCGGCATTCCACCACTGGTACGCCAAATCCGACACAACGCCTAAGCGTCCGCCGACAGAGATACGGCGACTGCGCTTCTCTCCGATCGGGCCCGATAAAGGGACGAGTGGGACAATCGCAAGGCAACATACTTTTGCGGGAGTGTCTCGTTTGCGAGACTTTCCTTCGGTTTGTGTGTTGTTGATGTGAACCGCGTCGACGGTTGGTACTGCACGTGTATAGGACCAATCGATTTTATCGGGTCCGCTCAGCAACTTTCTTTCTTTCTTCTTTCTGTATATCTATTTCATTTTATCTATATACGCACTGTACATGCCTGTTCTGTTTTTTTTTTTTTTTTCATATTTCTTTTCATATACTTATCTCATAAATACTCTTTCGTAATAGTCGTCGTAGCATGTTGTTTCTCAATTGCATGAAGAGAAAAATTTATTCCAATGATTATTAACGATTTATGATAGTCACACTTTTCCTTAGAATCAGCCATCATTTTTTTTTTTTTTTTCACAACAATAATGTTCTACTTTTCTATTGATATATTTCATATGATATATCTGCAATATCACGTGCAATGTCTTGCGCGCTACATGCAAAAGTAGCACACACTACTGCACTCTTCACCCTGCAATCGCATCCTTTCTTGATTCTTCTATTATTTACGGTCAACTATTTTTTCACATAATTCTTTTTCGATTGCAAAATATATAACTCGTATTGAATCACACATTGTATTTACGCATGCCACACTTTTTCATGCATGTACATTACGATCATTCTTGACTCTCGCGGTTTGAGAGAGACAGAGAGACTTCTCTCATATCTTCCGCTTATCTTCCACTGGTGACTTAATTCTTCTTGACGACTTATTCTGAACAAATTATACCGTCACTCTTCCTGTCTGGCATCTTTTTTCTTTTTTCCCCTTTCTCATCATTTCTCCTTCCTTCATACAGATTCTACCTGTTTCAGTCTTGTCTATCTCGCTGCGCATGAATTGCATATCAAGATCTCTAATATTTTATTGTATATGCATATTGTATATAATACATATGTATATACATATATATATATATATATATATATATATATATATATATGTACATGTATGTGTGTATGCATATGTATACGTCTGAAAATAATACGCGACAGCAATTATTCTAATCTGCCATTTCTTCTATGTGAAAAAGACTGTCTTTCTTATCCGCTACGACTTCTTTCATATTTATGCACTTTTTGTACGTCTAACGTTGCAAGGAGGTCTTGGCATGTAATTTGTATAAATTGCGTATCCCCTTAACCCATAATTATATGTTAGTTTAGAAATTCCTATACATAAAAATATATACAGTTATAGTACAACTAGTCGACTAAAACGTGCATCTTAAATTGATATCTTTTGTCTCTTGACATTTTAGTCTCATTATAAAGTAGCTTACACTCATAAAAGTTCAAAGATTTAGCAATTAAGGAGTTTTAATAATTAATAATTTCTTTAAATCTTTAATCACACACACACACTTAATTATACGTTGAATTTTATTTTCTTTAATTTTGGAAAATTTACCAGATAAATTTTATCCCCTCCATCTCTCGTTCCAAATCTCATCTTGTTCCACCCGGCCAACGGTCCCGACGCAACGCTGACAACCACCGACTTAAAGACTCTTTTGTATGGCGTACTGATCGGCTGATGGACAGGCCGATTTACTCGAGATCTGACGAATCGCCATTGATCGATGCCGATTCTCTCGTTGTTGTAATCTTCGTACTCGTCCATTGCACCGTATATCTAGCGGTCATAGTTGTATCTTGTTTCATCTCGTATATTTTGGACGTATACACCAGAGTATATATATATTATAAACGCACGCAGATTAATCGGCAGACGGATCGGTTACAAAAAATAATAATAATAATAAGATTCGCAAATTTTGTATGCGAACAGAATAAATGAATTTTTATATTTTTATAATTTATTATAAATTTATTTATATTTTTATAAACGTAAGAGCTTCTCTGATACCGGTTTGTCTGCCAATCAGCGATTTGTATCTCGTAGTATTGGAATTTTGATAATTAGTCTACGACGTGTGTAAACTCTTGAAAACGCGCTTGTGACTAGAGAATTCGCGTGAACGCGACAAATATTATTCCTGTAACGTTGCGTTGCGAATCGCTAGTATACGAAGCGTATCATTGAGTCCGTTATGGTGTATGGTTTATTCTGTTGTCGCTATTGGGTATCGGCGATTTCACCTTTTTATGGTGCACAACGCAGGGTGTCCATATAAAGATCCTAAGAAAAATTCTTAATTTATTATTAATCTTTAATTTATCGTTCCGCGAAACCGCTATCCGCGTTCAAGAGTAAATCTTCCATAATTCTCAAGCTGAAAATGGAGAAAAAAAAAAATATATATGGACACTCTGTAGACAAGTCTCGAATATTACGAGCCGAAGGAGCGCACGTAAGGATCGTAGCAGCAAGATCGATGGATCGTAGCCGTAAGTAGGATGTGAGAGCACCGTAGTGTCGGGAGCGCTGGAGTTGGACGTGGAGCTGCAACACACACCGCAATTATATCCCCCAAAACAAACAAAACAACAATAATTGTAAATTAATCCCTGTATGTTTGTACTCACTTTCGCCGGGTCGTCCAGTAATGCATCCCCGGATGCGGGAGAGTCCCAACCACGGTGGGATCCCTCTCCGCTTACTATGTTACCTGCCGACTAACGCCGACGGATCTCTGTAATCTTTCCAGACGGTGGCCAGCAGCGGAAGTAACTCAGGTTCCTGGGGCAGTAGCGAAGAGAAGCCTATAATAGGACCGACGCAGGGTATGACGATGGCTATACCCGGTCCTTTCACCAGATTGCTCCTCATCGCTAATCGGGGATGGTCGGATCTCATCGAGGACGTAGTACTCGTGAGTATAAAAGATATCTCTAAACTTTCACTACAATCTACCTATAATCATTTATTTTTTCATTTTTCAATGCGAATTCGTAATGAAGTCTAGACACTACAATATAAATTTTATTTCGCTACTCTAAAGTCACTATACTTTGCTTAATATTATTGACATTGTCTTTTCGTAGAGGATTTAATTAAAAATTGTCTGTAAATATGAAATACCCCGGTTGAAAAAAGGAAATAAATAAATCATATTTTTAAATAACAATCGTATAACTCCAATAATGGAGATACTACTTAAGAATTTTACAATCATGCTCTTTTTCTTGAGAAGAATGTATCGTGCAACCAATTCTTACATGTAATAAAAAATAAATGATTTATACGATTTGTAATTGTACTAGTTACTACAGTTTAGAACTGGTGTTAACAATGCTATCATACAAATATTTAATGATTGGTTTTGAAAGATATCCAAGTCATTTCGCTTCATGTACAAGTAAGCAATATAGTGGCAGTTTACTCCTTATACCGGACGTCGATTATGGATTTCGAGATTTTAATGACGCAGGTTCACTTGAAAGTAAACCATTACGAAATATTGAACAACTACGTCAAAGCGCGATTGATTAATAGACATTGAAACTGACATATAATCGCGTTAGACAATTGCAAATAAATAGCGCATATATTGTATTGTCAGAACTTAATAAGGTAATTAATTTGATAACTATCAGATTCCAATTCCGGTTTGTACGTAATCACGCAAACGTACACGTATAATTGCACTTGTGTATCTGACCCGTATTAATTATTCCATATTTATATTTTATTATCCGAGAGAGAAAGAGGGAGAAGAGAAACTGCGAGCGGTGTTATTTTGACATCGTTAGAATAAGGGAAAAAATCATTCTAATTGGACGTTTATGATCTATCATATAAAATGTATAAAATCTCTTTGCGCTATAAATTCAATAAAGAGTTTAATTAAAAACAAGTTTAGATAAAAGTTTGAGCAAAAACATGAAAAATTGATATCGCACACATTCGCGTAATTGTGACCGCGATTCCACAATAGGCTAATCCAATCCGTCGTCGCAAATGACTGCATTTGTCGACACGCGATAATTGTTATTCGCAATTTGTTCCTTTAACGGATTTATAAGTGAAATTTGTGTTAAGTCGTGATTTCTAATATAAAATTACAAAATTAATTAAAGCAACACAAAAACGCGTGCAATAAAGCTAATAAAAAATACATAAAATTGCACTCGTCTTTCAATAAAAACAAAAAAATATTTTTATGAAGCAGTGTAATCAAGTAATTATTAAATTAATATTATAACATAATCATCAATCATTAAAATAATTATTAATATAAAAATATTCTGGCAAATTGCGCTAAAAATCAATTTTAATAAATAAAAATCATAAATATATGTATACAAAAAGATGGTATGTCATCTGTTAATTCCGCACATGATAATAGATAAATCGCGTGATAAAATTTCTTAAAGATTCCGTAAAATTAACTTATGCAGCATTAACTTTGACGTTAAAGAGACTTGTATTTATTAGTCCGTCATAATAATCGCAGTGCTAAAAACAGATTTACAGCATAATACTGTATTATGAAATTGCATTACGTGAGGCCGCATTAAAATCAATCGCGCAATTGTTGATTAAAATTGCTTTAGTAGAACGATGATAAAAAAAAATTAAATTTTTTCATATAGTTACATATTCGAAATTCGAGCAAGCGTGACGTCACGATGCGTCTCGCCTTGCGTCCTTTTAAATGCAAATCCGACAATTACGCAAGCGCGCCGTCGGGATCGATGGAAAGCAAAAATATAAGCGACTTTCTCTATGAAATAGCACGTCCATTTACCAGCTGCAACTTATGCAAGAAACCGCTTCTGGCACGCGAGATTGTCCGGGAGCGACAACTGGCCGATGGCTACTACCTTATCGAAAATAGTATCCTTGTTACGCTACATCGCTTTGTGTGCGAAAACGGCCTGTGTTTAATTTATCAAAAAAATCTCACAAAAAAAAAATTAACAAGCAACTGAGCTTTACGCAAATAGATGAGCAAACTTTCTTTACTTTTTCTCGTATTTCGTTTCGAGTGATCAAACTCTTCAGCATAGAAATTGCAATTTTCAGGATAAATGAATATGCATATGGAATTAAATTTGCTGAATTTTAATAATATGGAAAGTTTTATTTATAGAGTTTTTAATTGCAAATATAAATTGCAAATGAATATTAATCAAGTTACTAAATCAATTTTTCTTATGGCGGATATTATAGAGATGAGAAAGATTGAAAAATGAGAACCGACATTTATTATATTCGCGGTAACTTTCATACGTTGCCAAATGGATTACTTTCACTTTGTGACTTAACCATTTTTGAGCTCGTAGAGCATGAAATAAGTGGGCTACAGTCGACTGGACATTGTATAGGAGATCATTCATTTCGCACTATCCGAACGATTTTCAATCTTCGGACATAGTGCGAGATAAATGATCTTTTACTTGATGTAAATCGTACGAGTTTTATAATATAATAATTGACCTCCCAATCTTTGATCTACATCATATTGCAATCGAAGGATTAGAGCGAAATCGTCTTACGCAATCTGCTTACTTGATCCGCTATAATTCAATAGTTGATAAAAATAGTGACCATAATAATCTCCATCATTATTAGAATATGAAAATCGAAACTGAACTAGTTTACATCATGTGCGTAACAATTATCTTTCTTTGTTCTGTCGTGCAATGAACTATTTTTTAAACCAATGATTTTTACGCTCGTAACATTTGGAATTGCTATAGAAAATGATACACATTAGATCATCTAGCCGATGTAACTGTATCACTTGTATGTTACTTTCATATAATGATTTAAATATTTTATAATCAGTTAACGCCTAATAAATAATCATGGTTTTTAGTAAGAGATTAATAATAGCAAATGCAAAAAAAATAATTCAACGATAAATCAGATTTACTAATAATAAAGATGAAATTACTAATATACAAAATCAGTTTAATTATTATTTATATTTAAAAAAGTCTTTATTAAAAATAATTATTGTAAATATTGGAAAGAAAATATAATACTAATTAATACACTAATCCGGTTCAAAACAAGCTCGAGCTCGCTTGTTGTTTATTTCTAGCGAAAGTGAAACTGTTTAACGAAAGAGTGCGCAATTAATTCGCGGAAGGTTTTAATAATCTGTGCTAAAAGCCACGATAGAGAGAGTTGGTATTTTATTCATATTACTAACAAAACAAATGCTTGTTCTTTATGCTCATCAATTTGACGAAAGAGATTAAATTAAATAAATTTTTTTGTAATGACGAATATTCTGATAGATAGACTCGCGCAAAGATTATTTTATCCTCGGCTTTCTCTCTAAAGTTAAATAATAATAAAACAACACTAGTTTACATAAGATACTATATACAAATTTCAATATTATTCTAAAAAATGAAAAAATTAGAATTGTATCAAAATTGGTATCAATATTGATAATAAGATATAACGTATAAAACGGAGATAGCAATAAGATAAAAAAATCTAATTGTTAATTAACAACCGTGCACAGTGCTTAAACATATATGATCTTGCGAAACGAATCTTTAGATAGTGCAAACACCGGTTTTTGCATATATTACATTCACAAGCTGAAATTATAGCTTGTTGTATATAACTATAATTTGTATTATACTTGCGAGAAATCGCATAGTGTAATGTAAATTAGGACTTTGCGGCGCTCACAATTATCTGTACAACGGGCAGGAAGCTGTTTAAATAAAGGCTCGAGGAGAAAGGAGACGCGGAATGGAGATCCTGGAACATATTTTGTTTTTGTTGACTGCCGTGTGATTTTTTTTTTTTTTTTTTTTTTCACCGCCCCGCTCCTCTAGTCGTAATAGTATTATTATGCGCAATTCGCGGCACATTACTTCACTCGCGCGAACGTGCGAGGAGTTTTATCGTCGAGAGAAGCCGTCAGTCGCGTCGCTTCGAAAGTGTTTACGCTTCGTCTGCCGCGTGGAACTCCTTGATCCGGCGAATTAAGAACTCTTCTACGCATTTGCGATTTTGCGCGATTAAACGTAGATTGAAACAGCGGAAAGAACCTTACCTTATGTGCGGAATGCGTAACGTAGCACACGCGCCTGTAAATAATTCTTTCCCACTCATCTCACAAGTCTCAATTGACTTTCTGCAATTTCTATAACAGAAAGGAAATATAATTCGAAATATAATTAAATATTATAATTTTTAGAAATCAGATTTTATTCGCGCGCTAAAAAGTGAAAAATATTTAATTATTATTTATACAAAAAATAAGATAGATACAATTCCATAATAAAACCGGAAACAGCCAAATCAAATATATCCAAGAATATCCGGATGAAAATCAATTTCCATTCTAATTTGCAGCGCTTAGCGGCCACGAGCGAAAGGTTTGTCAACTACAAGGCACGACTTGTCAACTGGCTTATCTAAGGAGCTTATTCGAGGATCGGGATGAGGAAGCACAGGGGCCTCGCCGGCCTTGGTACCGAAACATGGACATCAACGCCGAGCCGCCTCTGCCAGAAAGGAGCACGGGTACGACGTTGGCAACAGGACCGATCTCACGGTGTTGCCCCCTTGTTCCCGAGATCCTGAATTCACTTCCTTCGTCAATGGCCGAGCTCTTCGTGAAAACACAAGACACTTCGTCACCAAACGTATTCCTCTATAAACGCGACGTTAACTCGATTTCGCGTTCGACTTTGTTCACTCGGCTCTCTATATAATTTGTTTTCTCCTTTTCATTTACTTTTCTCTTTCTCTCTTTCTTTCTTTTTCTCTTTCTTTCTCGTTTCCGGTGTCTATCTCTCTTCTCGCATTTTTTTTTTTTTTTTTTTTTTTTTTTTTTTTTATAATGTATCGGTCGAATTTATTAAAACGATAGAGAAATTTCCGTAGACGGTCGTCGTTTTAAGACGATCGAAATTTAATCGTTGTGGGGTGGCTCGCGTTGCCATGGTACGATGAAAACACATCGAGAGAGATGTTGAAACTGTGAAATCGTTTCGAATTTGTGATACGACACGCTCGCCGTTGACAGTTCGAACGAAATGATTCATGCACCGACGACTACGGGTAATAAATTTCTCCGCGCGCGCTTTCTCGCGCCTCTACGAGCCATCCCTCGGCTTGGAAAATATATCTCAATTCGCGATTAAAGTAAGAATAAAAGTAAATAAATTTTTTTTTTTCTGTAGAAAGTACAATATACAGAGCCTTACGATCTTCCTCGATCGTAACAGGGATAAGACGCGTGCTGTTTGCAAGATCGAAGAACACGTTGTTTAAATATGCCCTTCGATTATTATTGCGCGAACGATGCGTTTCAATCGCTCGTCGTCGAGCACAAGAATAAACAAGATATCGCAAACTTGTACATAGCTTACCCCGGGATGGAACAGTGCCAGGCATAATATTGTTTCTATCTATTTGTATCTTTAACACTGTTTTCTTTGTTATCTCTCATATATACCTATTTCTCTCCTTCTCTATAATTGCGGTGACGTAAAACTTGTGAAATTTAGGTAATTAAGTTTGCTAAATATTGTTAATAATGAAATCAGAATCTCTCTGATTATATCTCTCTCGTGTATTTCAATTTGATGTAATTTGTAAAAGCCTGTCACTGCAACGAACCGTTGAAACAAATTATTTCCCTTTTTAGATTTTTCCGCTCCGGACAAATCCAATAAGCAATATAATTTGAGTAAACGTAATGTCAGTTCATGAAACGCGGCGTTTCTCGTCCTTGAACCGAGCGTATTATTTTTCTCTGTAAAACGTCCCTGTTGTGTTGTAGTGCAAATAAATATTATTGTAATAAAAAACGAGAGTTATATGTTTTTGACTTTAAGTAGACAGATTAATAAGATTTTTAATACAATAGAATGTCTAATTGCGAATATTTCCATTTCACAAAATATTAATGATTTATTAAAATATCTTTTCCTATAATACCAAAATATAATTAGACAGATATGTGATTCAGATACTCAAATTGACAAAATCCACTATTATATAAGCCATATATTTTTTGATACATTTTTGCGAATTAAATTTGCACTAAAATGTTATAAAATTTAAAAATTAACCAAGCGCAGCAGGAACATGTAAAAACAGTACTTTGTAATATATACGAATTACGTGAATTATTCTTAAAGTTCATTTTAAAATTGTATACAATATGAACATTTGATGATGCATATTAAAAAAAATATTAATTACAAGTATCACAATGGTATATCTACAAAAATCTTTTAAAAATTTACCATCATTTACAAAAAACTCTACCATTTTTGTATTGCGAAATAAACTTAAATTTGTTTCTATTCTAAGATAAAAAATTAAATTTCTATTCTAAAATAAAAAATAAATTTTAGGTAAATGATATATTCAAGAGGTTAATATCTTTTTTTAATTTTTTAACAATATAGCAAAATATATTTTTACAAATTTTTAGGCTACAATATTTAGACTACTGGGGTGATACGTGGCTTCGTGTAGAAATCACTAACCGATAAAATCGACAGATCTCATGTTCGAATCCGTTCGAATCTTATCCCCTATATGCCTCTCCAAGAGTGGGCAGTTAAATGCAGAAGCGAAAGGGGCCCCCACTACGTCTATACTCTTGCCCCAAAAGAGCAGCACAGCTGCCGCGATGCCCGGACGCACCGAACAAGAATTTAGGCTACTATCGCAATTCCATGACACAAAAATTAAAAAGATCTGAATCGCTTACAAATTTAGGATTATTTAATCCTGCATCGTTGTTAATTTTAAAGATTCTCATAGTACAAAATTTACTATTTTGTAAGATAACGATTATACATCAGTAAGTACATTCGTAGTTTTATATTTTTATATTTTAATATTATATTTTTTTTACCACTGATTGTGTGAAAGAAAGATCTCAATCGTATATTCTTAATCAAAAATATTTTACATGCAGAATCATGCACATAACACAAGTGTGTCTCTTTACATATCTCGTTGCTAATTCTGGACTCCGCTTTTCATGCTTTGTTGCTCTCGACCATCAAGTCCGATGCCTTGTTCGTGTTCGAAAACCTCGCAGGAGTCCCAACGGTATAGCTATGATGGTGAAGTCAAAGACGGCGCTGTTGTCTCCTCCGGGATACCCACGTAAATCGGATCGCCTAAACGAACTATCCCATTTGATCCTCGTAGACCAAGATGAATTCCCATAACTGGACTGTCGCCAGTTGCGGGTCGAATTTGTGGATCAGTTATTTGTCTGTAACTGCCAAGAAAAAATTTCTCGTTAACGGCACGATATATTATCTAAATTTTTCTCTCGACGTTTCTTGTAAAATATAATTTTATTGTGCGTCGTAAAATCTGTTATATATTTTTGTCTCGATATATGTAAGGAGAAATCTTGTATATTATATATTTTATATAACTTGATATTTTTAATATACCTTTTTAAAGTCTTCAAAGGTTCGACTGTGCTACTTTTCGTTCCAGTTTCTGGATTTATAGTAGTGAAAATGCATCTTGTACATGGTCTAACATTTCTCATAATCACGTTTCCGATTTTCACCCAATCCCATTTATCTTCCTCGTAAGCAGTGGCACCCTTGACCACGAAATTCATGCGAAATTGCTGCGGGGTAATAGGTTCATCCAGTCGGCTATTAAGATCTGTTACCGAAGCTTGGTTTATGAGACTGTAACTTGTTTCATCTGGATAGGCTCCCTATTGACGAAATAAACTCTTGTAGTTTTCCTGTGTCGTGCATCGTTTGAAACGAAATGATTTTTGATATTTAATTCACTATAGAAAAAAAAATTATTGCAATATACATATGTATAATTGTATAATTACTTCTACGTTGGCAAACTATTTTCTCTTTCTATAATATAAACGATATAAGAATATTTTCTCCTTGTCAACCAAATTGATAATTCTATTATGGTAAAATATTTTTATCCTCGCATAGTGATAATGTTAGTAACAGATGCAAAATCAGGTAAGTTGACTCATAGCAGAAGTGTTCAGCGCGAAGGTATAATAAAAAGCATTTCTTCCGTTAGAAACACTTGTAAGAAATGATGGCGGAAAGATCGTTCAGATCTTTAGAAAGCAAGAGAAATAGAAACAACAATTATTAGAAATAATATATATTTTATTTAAAAAAAATTACGGATCTATTAACTGATAATAGAATATCTACTAACAGATAATAAAAAAATTAATTAACCTTTCGGCAAATAAATTATAATTATTAAATCTCATACATCTTATCGTTGCGAAAAAAATACTTACGGTATCTGTCACTGTTAAAGAAAAGTATTTTTTATCTCTTTCTCTCACGCCTCTCACTGGTCGATCTAATGGATAGTAGACCAACCTAAGACCGGCATCCTCCTGAAGAACATAGCGTGACAGCCATCGAGCAACTTCTTCACCACAATCGCGCGCCGGTACCGCTTGACCCCAAACAGCGACCCGAAAACCTTTACCGCGAAGCTGAGCGAGATCTATCGATATCGACATCATGCCCGGAGCGCGAAGCGTCAATACGGAACCAGAAAATTCGGGCGATATCTACAACAGACGAAGGCTATGATCAGAATAATTAGCAATATTTGAGTATCGCTATTAGCTTAAGAGAATCGAGATAGTAGAATATGTAAAATCGGTAAGCACACATCTGAAAGAAATAAATGGTGAGATACTGTGTTCATCCTTCTTTTACTAATCTATTTTTCGTTTGTTGTAAAGTTAAATTATAGTGATGCATAAAATACAGTGAAGCAAAGTAGTAGCTTTAATCGCGTAATTTATGTTATAAATCGTATCGACAATTTGTTACGCATATATATCGCGCACAATATTATAACAGAATAATTAAAACTATTATAAAATATTATTATATAAAAGAATAAACTAAATTTTGTAGCTTCTCTTACATTGACCATTTTGGGTAACTGTCTGCCGGTGATAAATCGCCCTTCGAGATCGATGACCAGCAACGTACGATCCCTCAACCAACCCGATTTCAGACCCAATATCGTGCATTCCATTTCCGTCATGCGAATTGGGGCGAGTGATTTAATCGGGAACACCATTATATCGCTCAGTTCTCCGACCTTTCGCCATTTTGATGGTGGCTGAGGCTTCTGTTTTTTAGTCCACCACCACCAGACAAAGAAAACTGCCGTGCCGGCGCCTACGGCGGCAGCCGTGACAAATGCAAGTCTTGTTCTGTCTGAAAAGGTGCGTGAAAAAAACATAAGTGTTATTAATGTAGTCTAATTAAATTAAAGCAAGGGCAAATGAGGGCCAGCACGGTAAATGGAGCGCGTATTTTATTATAATTTAATAATCACATATATAAAAACAAAAGTTTCGGTTTCCTCTTTAGACAAATTTTTAAGAGCAGTCTTTCTTTACAAAAATTTTGAAGGCGCTAATACTTTACGAGATTACATAAGAGAGATTGGAGTAGAAATAAACTTATGCTTTCAACAAGTTTCCTTCTCCTCTCTCCTCGCCTGTATTATGCTACATTACTTCGAAATTGGCTGAATTGATAATTTGATTGTAAAATAGACTGTGACGAATCTGTGATGTTGCTTATAAAATTATCGGGTTTATCTTTCAGGTCACATGTTCGATGAACGTGATCGAGCGTTTAAGTTGCACAGCAACTCATTTCTCGTAAAAAAAATTAGGTCTACGAGATGCATAACCGGTTTTATAAGTTCCGGAAACGTTTCATAAAATGGTCGTTAAACGAGGTCGTTTAATCATCTACCGCAATGTAATGCATATAGTAGCTACAATAACTGTACTACTGAAGAGTCAGCACAGGCAATTTCAATTACAAAATATTTCAAGTAGATATTTTCAATATAAATGCACGCATGTACGACAGAGAAAATTGACGTATAAGCATTGCGTTTGAGAAAATGTAATGTACTGTTATTTTTGAACCGCGGGGAGGCAGATGTGTAATTTGCATATTGTCTTGCACTCTTTTAATTATAACACTCTGCATACAAATCACATGGATCTACTGTTTCTGCGGCCGCACGATATTTCAGATGATATCACCGACATCATAAACGCAATGCGGTTTATGCAAGGCAAAATAATTGCGATGTAAATTTTATTTGTTAACAATTCGGAATGCAAATTAAATTTTTGTGTGATATAATCTTCAGAGAAGGAGAAATTCGCCTATTAAATTTTTTAACGGATAGAGAAAATATGTATGGCATCTTATAATTTTACTATCATTCCTTCACACACATACACATTGCACTAATAACACAGATTTCTCATAAGTCATGTTATCTTTTGAAGCAAAGAGACTATTTAATCAAAAAACAACAAGATATTTATACAGTTTGATTAAAAAACGCCGAGTAATGGTAGCAGACTTTAAAAACATAAGAAAAATTATTGCACGATAACTCGGTTATAAAAGAGAGAAACGATATCTTTATTATTATCGCATATTGACAATCAATCTCTTAAAAAATAGAAATAAGTAACTGATAACAGAAGAGCAGTAAAGATAGGTTAACGCATACACGATGCAATTGAATGCAACGAGGCGTAACGAACCTTGCATAGAATTCTTTCCGCGAATTTTTCAATATCCATATTTTATAATATAGACTTTTTCGTTTTAAAATAGAATGCATTTTCAGATATAAACGACGGATAAGATCTTACCCGAGAAAACCCGTTAATCTAAATGTGTTAAATAGCTTGCTAATTATAACACTCTGCATACAAATCACATGGATCTACTGTTTCTGCGGCCGCACGATATTTCAGATGATATCACCGACATCATAAACGCAATGCGGTTTATGCAAGGCAAAATAATTGCGATGTAAATTTTATTTGTTAACAATTCGGAATGCAAATTAAATTTTTGTGTGATATAATCTTCAGAGAAGGAGAAATTCGCCTATTAAATTTTTTAACGGATAGAGAAAATATGTATGGCATCTTATAATTTTACTATCATTCCTTCACACACATACACATTGCACTAATAACACAGATTTCTCATAAGTCATGTTATCTTTTGAAGCAAAGAGACTATTTAATCAAAAAACAACAAGATATTTATACAGTTTGATTAAAAAACGCCGAGTAATGGTAGCAGACTTTAAAAACATAAGAAAAATTATTGCACGATAACTCGGTTATAAAAGAGAGAAACGATATCTTTATTATTATCGCATATTGACAATCAATCTCTTAAAAAATAGAAATAAGTAACTGATAACAGAAGAGCAGTAAAGATAGTTGATAATGGATTGGATAAACACGTTTTATTTAAATCAAACGCGTAGCTATTTTTTTTATCGCAGTGCCTTGTCGAGCGAAAAAAAGTCCGAGTAAAGTTCAACAATAAGAACAAAAAAGGCTTGCCATAACGGGTTATTATCATTTTTGCAAGATGACATCTTCAAGACTTTGCATCGCAGGCGAGACAGAAATACTTTATCGTAAGATGTGTGATCTTTAATTATTTTCTAGCTATCTCTGTGTGAATAAGATAACAAACACATGTAACTTTTATATATTCGATCCTTCGGAAATATACTTTCTAAAGGGGGAGATCCCATCGTGTAGGCTTCTAGGGAAATACGCACCCTTTGCAGAATCAATACTGCAAGAAACAGGCATTATTCGAATACAATGGGAAGGTAGCTATCCCTTCAACGCTTCAAGCATGACTTTATGATTTTGTTAACTTAAGAAGATTAAATATAAATATTGGTATAGATATAAGATATAAGAATAAATAATATTAATTGATAAAATTATTTTTATTATTGATAAGTAATATAGTTAACAGATATCTTTTTGTGATAATTGTGCTAAGAAAAATGCGCATTTTTGTCAAACCATTGTTCCATTCAATAATATTTAATGGCAAAGACAAGTTACCAATCGTGAGAGAAATAAAATTGAGAGAAAACATTCGCATTGTTCGTAGGAAATGTGCCGTGCGAAATGCATGGATTCCATGCAGTCATTTCACGAGTTATAATGTTTTTTCACTCTTACGCCTTTCTGTTCTGGAATGTTATCTTTATATAATAGCATACTGGTTTACTTTAATTCATAGTCGGTGCATATAAATAAACACATCTGCTTATGTTACGCATTTCACATTTTATGTATTAATTATAATTACTTTATGTAATATATGTTTTCTACACGCTATGTTCCAAAATAAAATAAAATAGATAAATATATATTATCAAAAAAAAATATTTCCCATTTCATGCACATAAAACACATGAGTGTTGAGCTGATTTTATTAACTATATATATATATATTTTTTTTAACATATTGACCAATATTTAAGAGAGTCTTTTGATTCTTCTGTTCTTAAATTACACAATTTTTTCACTCTTCGTCTTTTATTTAAATTTATAAAGCATTATCATTATCAACACATACTGTATACATAAATAGTAATATCACGAATTATTGAGTTTCTTATCGCTCTGTTACATAACTTTTCTTTTTTTCTCTCTTATTATATCATTGATCTTAGTTTATCATTTTTCGAACTGTTAATTTTGTGATAATAATATTTATCCTTAATAATCACATATTTAATCCGTATTTATGTATCAAATTAAAAAAAATTTGAAATATATCAAAATATTTCTGTGAAATAACAATTTTTTTTGGCTTTGTATGATTTTTTTTATTGCACTTGCCTCTGCATCTGGTTTAATTTTTATTTTCTTTTTTCTTGATTTTTGTCATATTATGTTTCTTGTAGCTTTATCATTTTTTTCCGATTTTTATTAATCTCACGTACATTGACCTGCTCTTAATATCGATTTATTCTTATCGATTTATACTTATTCCTCCCAGAAAAAATCTTTCAATGAACAAATAAAGATATTTTACATTATATATCAAAATCCTCCTCGCGAATAAATCGTGACATGATTGGACAATACTATAATAAGATATATGCACAATATATTTACCCATTATCACAATGTTAAGGTCGCGACGAAGCCGATTCGAAGCAGTCTTACGGACAGAGTCGTGGTTTCACAGAAATAGCCTTTAGCAAATATTCCTCAAAATCTCGAAGAAACGATCGTCCACAAGCAAACCTCCCTGCAGCTTTCGCGATACTGATTCGGGCTTCATCGGCTTCACGTGCACATCATGACCATCTCCTTCCTCACTACGGAGAGGTACCGTTATCTATTCGTATTACGCTGTGCTATCTTCTTCCAACATTGTAGCAAAGCACAGTCGTCGTCACCGCGTATAGACCCATATGAGGCAGCAGGCAATCGACATGGTGTGTAAGAGCATCCGTCGAGAATTAGGACGTGGCTTTCTACGGGCGTGGGTGGCACATGCGCCGATCTGACGCGGCCGGTCTCTCTCCAAATTTTCCAATTATTCCTGTGATTATTTTCCTATGTAAAATAATTCTTTAGAATAAGACATTTTTTGACAAATGTAAAAAAAAATGAATTAAAAGAGAGCAACAATTTCAAGAGCAAATTATGATTAAGATTAAAGATATCAGGCTCTATTTTTGAGAAAACTTTGGAAAGACAAAAACTTTTTAATCCACAATTTTAATTTTTAATTTATTCTTGTATTAATTTATTCTCTTTTTAAAAACAGAATTAATACTATCATTCTATGCCTCGCCATTTCATATCTCGCGCGTTACAATGTGCGCAAGATCAAATGAAACAAACGCCCAAGCTCCCTCTATATGCCATTATGGTGCCACTGACTGATGAACTGTGAACTGTCACTTACGCGCACTCATCAGCTGATCATCAGAAAAGTGCGACTAGTGACTTCACTGTGTTACGAAAAGTGTTTTGATGCTTTTGCGAAAATTTTCTAGAAGAAACAATAGATCGATTGATTGATCATTATTCTCGGATAGATGTAAATCTACGGATATCGATATAGTCTTGCTGAGGACGCGCATAAATAAAGAACTGTGCAACTATTTCTTAAATATATACTTCGCTTTATCGAGGTAAGTCAAGCATTGACTCATCGATTATCTATCCTATTGTAAAAGAAACATTTTACAATTAGCTATGTTTTTCATTGTTCAATCATAGTCCAAACAATAGAACTTAATTTCTTTTATCAAGAAATTAAGATTGGAAATTTATATATTACGTATATCTGGAATTCATTATTTATTCGTGGACATCACAACTCTGTATCATTAGTGATGTTTTTAATGAGTATTTTGTATGCTTATAACCAGACCAATCATTTGTTTGTATATGTATGTATGTTGCGACCTGTTGTTTTTGTGATATGATAAGTAAGAATCCCACTGGGAGCATAATATTATCTCTTACTGCATTGGTCTGCAATGGTTAAAGAAAATTTAATGTCAATAGCAAATATATAAAAATAAATAGGAATATAAAGGGAATTCTTCTTATTGCAGCTATCAATATGCCAATTTTATACAGTGTGGTAGCTCGTGGAACAATTATATTGGCGAAATATGCTGCTTGTGTTGGTAATTTTGAGGAGGTTACAGCAAAAATCTTGGCTAAAATACCGCCAGAAAATGATAAACTGACATATTCCCAAGGGCCTTATCTTTTTCACTATATCTGTGAGGACTGCATTATTTACATGTGCATTACCGACGATGTACGTATTAAAAACATACATAAGATAAACATACATTGACGTAAAGCATAATGAGATTTTATTTCAGGATTTTCAAAGATCTAGAGCATTTTTATATCTCAATGAAATTAAGAGAAGATTCTTGGCTGTTTACGGACCAGGTGCTCAAACTGCCGTAGCATATGCTATGAATACAGAATTTGGCCGTGTTTTGGCTAATGAAATGGTAATGTCATAACTAAAAACTTATTATACCTTGAAAAAGTTGTTTTTACATTTGTCTCACACGTATTGTTTTGTTTTCTTTAGAAACATTATAGTGAATCCAAGGATCTTGATAGATTGTCCAAGGTTCACGGTGAACTAGATGAACTTAAAGATATTATGGTGAAAAATATTGACAATATAGCGATGCGTGGGGAACGGTTAGAGCTACTTGTAAACAAAACGGAAAATCTATCTGCCAATGTATATAAAATTGTGTTTAAATAATTAAATTTTATATTTATTTTATTAATCATTGAATATTATAAAAAAAAAATTAATTTTTTTCTATTTCAGTCTGTTACCTTCAGAAAGACGAGTAGAAATTTGGCGCGTTCCTTATTCTGGAAAAATGTCAAGATCTATGTTATTGTTGGTTCAATTTTGATTGTAAGTTTAATATTGCAATCGACTTTGATTCTCTTAAAATTCTGCCGCAATCTAATACCATCTATTTTTCTCTCCTGCAGGTTGTAATATACGTAATTGTCTCTATAGCATGCGGAGGTTTAGCATGGCAAAAATGTGTGGGAAATTAATGTATATTCATGATGAAATATTTCAATCCCGAGTAAATAAAAGTGGATCGAAGAAAAATGCGTGGAAATTTACGATTAGTACGAGACTGCCGACGATAATTAAATCCACGAGATTATAAACAGGCAAATTTATTGTTATACTTTAGTTTTTCATAATACGATAAGAACATTATATTAATACGTATATATGTATATATATTATAGATTTCGTTTTTTTTTTACTCCACGATATGCACATTATGTGTTATTTAAAAAATAAAAACATTTTAGTCAAATGTTAATGTTTTTATGTATGCTTTGTCACACCTATTATGTTTTATTGAACGAGCGCGAAAATTTTGTCTAAAATCTTGCAATTATTTTGTTGTTGTTTGTCTCTCTTCATGAGATTGTTTACTTCAATGCGTACGTGTGTGATGTCTATGTTAATATTTCTTTCCATGTGAGAAGTCTATATAATAAGCCACCTTGAATTCCTAATAGCTATTTGAAGGCGCATGCGTGCAGTCCCGACTTATCAAGGGCCGTAACATGTATGACACATGCCTGATGATTCAATCCAAACTCAATAATTAAATAAACATAATTCGTTTCAAATCAAATCCTGGGCTATAAAAGTAAAATATAAAAGTAAACATCCAACGCATTTTTATCTGACACGACTATACATCCGTTACCATATCTTCACAATATGTATTTAATTTAATAAAAAGAAGAGATCAGATTATAAAACAGAGATCTAACGATTGTATAATACAAATATTTAATAATTTTCACGAGCTCGGAAAATATGTTGAAACTTTCTGCGTGATATTTCGATAATCGAAATTTTAATTTCCTGTATATAAGAATTGACAGAATATCGACGTGTGATGTCATTCTCCGACTGCGGGTCCATCCTCTCGCTACGGCGTCGTGCGCCGCGACGCGAGGAACGTCGCTCGGCGCAGCGGCGTGCGACGGGTTAGCGGCGTCGCGGCGCGGGCGCTCCCGTCGCGACGCCCGGGCCATCGCAGCAGCAGCCCGGCGACCCTCGCAGGATGTCGATGTCCCGCGTGGCGCGCCCTTCGGGAGGTGCCGAAGTGTTATCTCCGTGCCTCGTACACGCGCGCCACGATTGATCGCGCTCCATCCCCGAGAGCTCGATTTTGGAAAAAAAACCTTCTCCCTCGCAATTATCTCCCTTATATCGTCCCTTATATCATTCCTCTCTCTCCTTTCCCCGCTCGATCCGTTCAACAAGTTTTACAGCCCCTTTGCCGGACTTTTGTAAAAGAAAGAGAAACATAAGTAAGAGGAGAACGAAAAGATCAAACGCGCATTTTTTTCCGGATCTTTTCCTCAGATAAAAAAAAAAAGAGCAAAAAGTTCGCGAGAACACATCGCGCGACTCATATGCACCCCGAGCGATTCGGATACGCGTGTGCGTGAGGTACGCGTTGGTGCGTGTGTTTACAACCTGTGGGTGGTGCGGCGGCGGTAGCGGCAGCGGCGGCGTTAGGCACCGATTACGGGATATGGATTCACAGTGGACCCGGGTGGAGGCGGAAGGCGGCAGATGACGGGTCCGCGGTCGAGCCCGGCGAGAGGAGGCGCCAAATGAAAGTGAAAACGGGGGACTGCACGGGGGTGCGTACTACGATGTGAGAGGGAGGATGCGTCGCCCTCGGGAGAACGACGAAGGGTGCGGGAAGACGAACGCCGGAAGGCGGATGCCTTGAAGCTCACCCTGTAAGTGCGTCTTTTCCTTTTTCCTTAATTTTCTTCAACGCGCAAGAACGTCCGGAAGTCACCGATATTCGGCGTTGGAGGGAAAAATCTAATAGGGACTCCGAACGCATACGTTAAGACTTTCGCTAAATCGCAGATTCGTTACTCGATTGCCGTGCATCGAGAAATATTTTTATATACTATGTTAAATTACCAGATGGATTATTATTTATTATACATGGCATGGAATATATAT
>NW_021850434.1:626883-677559 GCF_003651465.1 Formica exsecta
TATATATTTTGCATGCAAAATAACATAAGATGACAAATCGATTAGATGCGGTATATCTGACTATTCTTGAAATAGAAGGATGAAATTTGCACAAAAGTATTTTTGTATTTTAGGTCAATCTGAAATTAACTGTCACTTGTAGAGAAAATGTCGATATTAATAATTTCGATATTTCAGATAATTGATATAAGCTTTTCGCGCTTGAATTAATCGTCAAAGTCAAGAGATAAAATGTAAAAAATTTTTTATCATTTATACCAATTTTCTCAAATTAATTTTATTCCGACAGGATTTTAATTTGAGACATTTTATATAAGTCTCGCAGAGCACGCAATTTTTCCGGTTTTTTAACAAGCATTAAGCCGCGACGTTTTGATATGGCTCGATCGCTCTCTCGGTCCTATCATTTGCCGACGTTTATTTTTCATTCTGTTGCGTGCTTTATTGCGTGCATCTAGCAACGACGTATAGTTTAGATAAAATGTCGGAACGCAACATCGCGTCAGCGTAAAAAGGCAACGAACTGTTTTCAAGCATGAACGTGCAGTGAAAATACATTACCTTTTCCCGCACGCGATGAGGAATCGTTCCTGTGGAATTCTGGGAAAACAACAACTGTATTATTGTTCCAGAGAAAGAGAGAAACGGTACTATTGACACTCTGTTAAATATAGAATCTTTATATCGATTCGCTTAAGCGTAATTTACTTCCGCCTTTTGTTCTACTTATATATATATATATAATGTCTATAAATTATTCCACATCATGTATTGAGATTATCACAATGTTTCCTCCTTTAATTTGGCTACTCATTCTATCCAGAAATTGAAGTAACGTTTCTTGAAATTATGTTTTGCTATTAACATTTTTAAGAATCTATATCAGTATTTTTTATTCTATAAAAAATGATACTAAAGCGTATATATAATAATTGATACGAAATTAAAAACTAAATTTTACCGAGTAACACGAAATCAATGATTTTATAATTATTATAATATCCAAAAATATAATCACTGATAAATTCGTAATCTAATCTCCCGTAATTAAATTCGCACATTACTCGATAAAATTTAACTTTCGATATTATATTCTGCATGCCGCGAAATTATTTGCGTTACTGCGGTCGATCCACAGAACGTATCGTATCTGACCCCGCGTTATTTCCGCTGTGCCCAGTGTTTCTAATGCGTGCGGGGGATGGGGGGGTAGGGGAGGGGGTCATTTTGATGGAGAGAAATATTCGATGCCACGTATACGAGCCATAAAACGTTGGGAGAACGGGAGGGTCCGTCCGTGGAATGGCGTTAGGGACGAGGCCGAACGGGAAGAATGTTCATTGACGTTAGAGCCCCTGTGTCCTGGCAAGGAAGCGTTTTACTTGGCTCCGAACTGGAATCACCCGTAGGACGACGATATGCCTTCTGAAGGTACGAGACATTGCCCTTTTTCCCTGCGAACAGACGATTCCCGAGTTACTTAATATATAGTTTCGGCGGATGGTTTAAATTAGCTTTAATTTGTTCGTCATTCATATACATATATATTTTATACGACCGATAATTATAAATAGCGTCGCGATAAACGCGTGTATAAACGACTTGCTTTTTTTCAATTTCCTGACTGTGAAAGAAATGACAATTTAACGTTAGCATATAATATTATATATTATACAAAGTTGCTTGAATTTTGTGGATCGTAATCGCGCAGATTTTATGGTAACTTTCGCGAGTAATTATGTATTCAGCGGGCATAAAACAGCGCCTTAATAGAGTATGTTGTTACTCCGCTAACAATACCCTGCGAGCATGCCTATAAATCTTAGGGGAACAACATGACTAAGTGGCTAGGTACATAAGTCTGCTTCTCGTAAGATAAACTGTAACTTCGTACTATGCATTTCACATGCTTTACTCTCGCGTCAGCGCATTTTGATTAACTTGATAATAAGATTACTCTACAGGGTTTTGCTCTTTCTCTCTTATTTATCTTATAGAGTATTATATGTATTAATAAAATAATTTATACAGTGTATTTCGAGGATGTTTACAGTTACTGACTCTACGATCAATAAGCAATTATTGTGAATCATGATTATATTTTTTCAGTTTCGATTGAAATTATCATCTCGCTGTGAACACGATGTTAATTAACGCGAAAAGAGCCAGATTTAATTTTCTACTTGGCGTAATTAGTTTCGAGCTTATAAAGTATATTCCTGTACATCAGTCTCGTTACCTTACGTAATTAAGAGCGCCGAAGTTTGCTTCCGGGCTTGTCCGACAGTAGCCGGACAAAGTTTCTTGTGCAAAACATGTTATAAGTATCGTCGAAAATTATGAAATGTATAATATATAGTATGTCTATAATATTTTTACATAACAATTTTTAAGATAATCTTAAAGCTATATTAGCTTTGCAATAATATTAATATATCTGGGCAGAAAATTTTAAGAAACAATTCTCAGCAAATATATCCCAGACTACATTTTATTGTTAGATTATATTCGGCGACTAATAACCGAGCTAAGGGTTAGATCGAAATAAAAGTCATAACTTCCCGACGCGTGCTCGCGCGATCGTCTTTCGGGAAGGAATAAAGAGAGAGACTTTTATATATAGGATCTGAAAGTTGTTGTCGTTGAGGATCACGCGCACTCACCGACTCTTTTCAGCGGAATATTTTTGCATCGCGCGGTCGAGAGCAATCCTCTCTTCTTCTCGCGCGAAGGACAGGTAGAGGAGGCAGCGGCGTTGAGGCGATCTGTCTTTCAAGGACCGATTCTTTCAGGCTGCAAATCCCGTGGATTGTGTGCGTAAGAGGGCCCACCCTCTTTAGAATTCCCCGTCCGTAGAGGAGCGAGGAGTTCGTTGAAGACAAAGACGAGGGGGTCGGTGCTCGAGAGGGGTGAAAGGAACGAGGAAAAGGAGGTGCGGTTGAGCCTAGGGGGTGAGAAAGCGAGAGGGAGATAAGGAGATAAGGAAGATGGGAGAGAGCTCGCCGGATCTCAGCCTCCGGCTACGCCAAGGCAGCTCCGATTCCAGAGACTCCTTCTACATGGACTTCGCTCAGGTATGCGAAGGAAATGAGGATGCGGAGAAGACGCCGTGCGCGTCTTGTAGATTAAAAATCATCTGTCTTGAGTAACTGAAGGTAATTACTCGGAAAGATTTCGGACGAAGACGCGACGAGAATTACGAGGCTAGAGGTTCCGTGACTCGGAATCGCATCTCTACTTATGACAAATCATTACGATAAGAGCATAGTTACAATATATCTGCACGGATTGTTTCGTTTTAATATATAGTATTTTCTGAATCTACATAAAAAACGAGTACAAGTAATAAAATTTTTAAAATTGTCTTTTAGGTTCTTGACAATTAACGTAGAATGACAGGAGATAATTTCTGGGACACGAGTGTCGGAGTTCGATAAATTTCTATTAAAATATTCTCGGGAGATATTCTCAGCGTGTATTTGACCCCTTATAAAATCGGATTAAATCGCAGCGATGTGTCAATAACTGAAATATCACACCAATAATGTCACATGCCCCGAATCACAAATTCAATATCCTCGGAAGTAGGACGACTGCAAAATTGATTGTTCTGATAAAAGCGATTAAATCATTTATCCTGTCCAATTCCAGACATATGAACTTATTAAGTATTTATTCCTATCTCATGCGGTGTCACGTAGTCGACAAATGTAGCGCATTTTTTATTGCCATCAAAGAGTTTACCAATAATTGTAGATGTCGGGAAAGACAGATGTAACAACTTCGGACAAACGTAAAAACTACATTTAACGAAATCTTTTCTTTCGCTTTTAGCATTTGCCTGTGTATACTATTGTTATAAATATAATATAAAAATATTTTGAATGCACACAATATATACAAAATTTCTTACATGAAAAATATTATAAAAATAATTTTTCGTTGAAAAAATGAGATTATGCTTTAAAATTATAATTTGAAATCAGCATACCAACTACAATAACGCAATAACATCCCGCAGGGTATCGATTCCGATATCGAGGAAGTGACGCGACCAGGCGACAATAATTCCGATCCCATGCTGGAAAATCATCTGGAGGAGAACGGGAATGATCTGCCACCGATTGAGGACATCACGACGATCCCCGAAGAAGCCTCCGAAGAGTTAAGAGAGGAGGAGGAGGCAGCCGCATTGGAGGCTGCGCTTCGAACGCCAGACGGCGGCGCGATTAGCACGGAAATCAGGAAACCGTCGGCTGCGACGCTCACGCAGGAGTGAGTACAGAAATTGCCTTTCGTATAAACCCATAATTCTCCACTCGAGAACTTACCTCGTACAGTTCTCCTCGTTCCTAATTTTCGCGATCGTTAAAGATCTGCGCGCGACACTCTCGCGGGCCACTTGAGGGGATTCCGGGCGGAAAGCCGGAGTAGGAGTAGGCAAAAGTGAATGAACAGAAAAACCGTAAATAAACGGCTTCGTAAGGGAATAATTTCGTTTCGTTTTTGAAGCGGGATTTCAATCTCGAATCTTTAGGCAGTTGATTGATTTAAATGTAATTGATACAAAAAGAAAAATAATTAAAATTTTCTCTCTCGAGACGCGCTACAGAAATAAAACTACAAGGAAACGAGCAGTCGTCGTCGATTCGACCGTTTTGTATCGATTGTATGCCGCTTTGTATGCACCACCGCAACATAAATTACAGCCTCCCCTAAAGAGCTCGCGTTTCTCCACGTCTTCTTCATTGGAGTGACCAACGCCAGCGCTCCCAACGGGCAGCATTAATCACCGTCTGCGATTAACGCGCATTTCCCTCGGTTCCCAGCATACGACCCTGCACTTTGTACACCACCAGCAATTAAACCTGATCGTGAAAAACGCTTTAGCGATTTCGCAGCGACACGCCGATTTCTCTTGCACCATCAATTCCACATCCGTTTTTGATGGGAATTCTTTTTATGTGAATGTAAAAACTGTCTTGTCGCATTTGTCAACGATTATTGACAATGATTGCGATTAAATAAATGTGATTTATACATATATATAATTTATATAAAACTATAACCATAAAGAAAAAAAATTCGAAACTTGCACATTGCTTCCTCATCATTTTACTTTGTTCACAAAGATTAAGCTTCTTAAAGCAAGCGGGTTTTTCAATTTTGGCTTCCTCATAAAGGAAGATATCTCAAAATTTGCGAAAATTACAGCGTGTACAAACATTTCTCAAAAAATTCAAAATTTTATGAAAAAATGAATTTTTTCCCTCACTAAATTCAATACCAACCATCCTTTAATAATACTCTACCTATGTAAAAAAATTTAATTCGATATCTAAAAATTTGCGAAAGTTACAACGTGTACAGACATTTGTCAAAAAATTCAAAATTTTATAAAAAATGAACCCTTTCATCGATCCTCATCAAATTCAATACCAACCATCCTTTAATAATACTCTATTTATGTAAACAAATTTAACCCGATATCCCAAAATTTGCGAAAGTTACAACGTGGTCAGACATTTCTCAAAAATTCAAAATTTTATAAAAAATAAACCCTTTCACCGATTCTCACCAAATTCAATACCAACCATCCTTTAATAATAATCTATTCATGTAAACAAATTTAACCCGATATCCCAAAATTTGCGAAAGTTACAACGTGGTCAGACATTTCTCAAAAATTCAAAATTTTATAAAAAATAAACCCTTTCACCGATTCTCACCAAATTCAATACCAACCATCCTTTAATAATAATCTATCCATGTAAAAAAATTTAACCCGATATCTCAAAAATTTAACTCGATATCTAAAAATTTGCGAAAGTTACAACGTGTACAGACATTTCTCAAAAAATTTCATAAAAAATGAACCCTTTTACCGATCTTCGCCAAATTCAATACTAACCATTCTTTAATAATACTCTATTTAAGTAAAAAAATTTAACCCGATATCTCAAAAATTGAAAAAGTTAGAGGTTGTACAATACATTCCGTACATACATACATACATACATACATACATACAAACATTTAAAAAAAATATAATTTTTCGATGTTTTGGAACATTCTAAACATATTGGCACAAGAAACTCGAAAATAAATTTTGTCACGAAAACAAAGCTTCCTCTATGAGGAAGCAAAATATTTATACACTGAAAACAATATAATATAATATTATATATATATTATATTTTGTATATATGTAAACTTGTTATTGTGTAAGTGGAAGGAAGTGCTCGGCTTCCTTCATATTTCATGCAATAATGCGGCAATCTTTGTTCGCGCAATCTATTGTCATTATTCATATCGCAATGTCTCAAACGGAGCGATTTATCAGCCTGAATACCACGTCTCTCTCGAATTCCAGGGTGCGTCTGGTTTGCGAGCAAATCCGGTCCATCCGCGGAACTCGATTACTTCCGCCGGATATCGAACGTGAATTCACGTCCACGCGACGGCCGTCGGCGTCAGAGTTAATATTGACCTGTCATTCGGTTATGGCTTACGCTCAGTCTCCGCTCCATGTCTTCCCTCTCGCTTCCGGTTCGACCTTTCGCAGGCTTTCTAACCCTCTCCCGCCAAGTCTCCTTCGTGCCACCACCCTCCGAATCCTCCTCTCCAATCTATCAGGAAAGCAGCTTATTCCGTCGATTTACATGCAGATTCGATCAACCTAAACACATACTCGACATGTCGCATTTTGATACGAGAAAACTTTTAGCAAACAAGATGTTTTACCGAAAACAAATTTTAAAAAGTATAATAATGCCTGTTATATACAGGATGTTTCTTTTAACTGCAACACTTAAAATATCTCCGCTATTTTTAGAGATATTTATATAGAGTTATATATATATATAACAGCAAAATAAAGAAAAATTTTTTCTTGCGCTATCAATTCGCAGAGATAGGTTGCATAAAAGTTATTATAAAACTTAAAAACTATAAAAATGTTTTATTTTTAACATGATACATCTGCAAAATATTTCATACATGTCTAACATGTTTTATTCCGGAATAAAATGTTTTCCGGTACCAGAAGAAGCATAGCTTGACAAAAAGAAATTTATATCATATACTCCTTCGACGGAAAAACCTTTTTCTCTCTTTCTCTCTCCTTCTATCTCTTTTTTTTTCCTATCTATATCGTCGAATTTGTCGTCTTGATGGGAAAATGGTAGACATGGGATTGGTCGGGGAAGTGCCGTCAAATATTTTCCAGTAAATGTACGAGGGCCGCGCCGATCTCAGAAGGCAGACGGAATAAGAGTCGAAGCGTGTGAATATTGAAGTACAACACTTGTATACGGATCTCCGATACGATATTAACTATGCGCTCTTTTTAGAACCTTTTTTAGGATTTTTTTTTTTTTCAAACGTCTTAAAATATAAGAAGAATATTGCTAATTGTTTTTAGAAGTTGTCTAATTTTTTATTTGACCGTTTCCAAAATAAAATTGCACTTGAAAAAATTTTTTGTTTGTTTCTTTCGTCATATTTTTTCACACAAAATCATCGTCTTCATGATTGTACTTTATCAACTCACCCTAGTATATATTATCTCTGATATATTCGTAAATATAGTTCGAATCTATCGTGCGTTGCGTGTTTTCTCTCGGAATTCTCCCGTTGAGATCTCCGATACGATATTAACTATGCGCTCTTTTTAGAACCTTTTTTAGGATTTTTTTTTCAAACGTCTTATAAAATATAAGAAGAATATTGCTAATTGTTTTTAGAAGTTGTCTAATTTTTTATTTGACCGTTTCCAAAATAAAATTGCACTTGAAAAAATTTTTTGTTTGTTTCTTTCGTCATATTTTTTCACACAAAATCATCGTCTTCATGATTGTACTTTATCAACTCACCCTAGTATATATTATCTCTGATATATTCGTAAATATAGTTCGAATCTATCGTGCGTTGCGTGTTTTCTCTCGGAATTCTCCCGTTGATCTTTGTTTTCCCTGTAAACACTTTCCCTTTCGATTATTTTCCGAATTCACGGCACGTAACCGAGCTGAAGCGCTGGCGATGTAAAGGCATGTTACGTTGCTGCAAATTTGATACACCGCTAACGAGCTCGCTATCAAACGGTCGCATATCCAGGAAGGGATAGAGAGGGAGAACGATACGCGAAGAGAAGGATCGATATATATGACGGTATGTCAGAGAGCCGGTCTGCCCCGGTTAGGGCCTCAGTTTGTGATGCGGGGTCCGTGAGTGCCGTGTCACGAGCCGGAGGGCCGTGATTGTGTCATCCGTTGGTGAGGGCCGTTCATGAGGTCCAACGTTCCGTCGAGACGATCAAGGAAAGCGCGAGTCAAGGTCACGGGTATGCTCATCAAGGAAACGTCCCTCAGGTACCGTTATTTCGCTGCGCTGCGCTTGATATCGGTTGCATTTAAACATATGTATAGAGGCGTTTCTTCGAGCTTTTACATAATGTACATAATTTAGCGCGATTTAATTACATATTGATAAATTATTTCAAAATAAAGATTATAAATGTCAATTACATATTTTTATTTTATATTGAAAGAGAGATACGGAGAGCGAGTGTCAAAAATTTGCTGCCGCGTGTGAGTGGAATAAATCGAAATAAAAAAAGAGAAGTGATGTGTTGAAAAATGTACGAGTGATAGGAGATGGCGATAGGGCGACGAAATGACAAGCGATATTCTTCACTGACAGACATCTCGGAAGCGTAATTCCCGTCATAATATGCGGAAAGTGATGGAAAAGAGAAAGACCAGCGAGCTGGAATTTCTCAAGTACAAAGTTCAAAGGGACTGCGCGGGACTGCTTGGGGTCCCCAAGTTTCTGAATAAGAGATGTACTTTGACAATGGTTGCGTGGCAATTGAATTCAAATGAAATGCCGCCGACGCCTTTGCAGAGTACGAGAAATATTCCTCGGAAAATCGCATCGCGAGGTGACAAATTATATAGACGACAGCGTGCGAAAAATTACGAAAAAAATTGCGAAAAACCGCCTTCGTGAAAATATTCACGAGGTACGTCTATTCGATAAATCTGCAAATATGAAGATGAGAAAATTTAAGCAAATAACACTTTTAAAGAAAATTTTTGTAAGAATAATGAATATATTACGATCGATATACTTTGTTTTCTTCTGGTTCTATTCCTGCAAAGAAAAACCAGTTGACAATTAAGAATAAAGTTGATAACGTTCGTACAATAAAACCGATCAATACATGCGCCAAACTTTATCGGTCTTTTTAAGTAAATTAAAACTGCAAAGAAACCAGGTCAGAGCATCGTGCCAAAGTTTGGTGACAAGAATTTTAATAATATAATAGATCCAGTGGAGAAAAAAAAGTTGCAAAAAAAAGGGAGAAGGTACGAAGAGGCGCGCTGAGGATTGTGAGGGACGTCGATGGGTGGAAGAGCAGAAGGTCTCTACGGTATCTCAAAGGGTGGGGAATGCGACGGATCCTCAAGCCACGTATACCATCGCCCTTCGCAACGAGGGATGGCACTCGACCACTGAATCAACCTCTCAGTGCCCTCTCTCGTCCTTTCCGCGCGTCCTCCCCTCGGCCAACGACACCCTCTCTCGCTCCAACGCTTCACAACGCTACGTGATTATTTCAAAAAGCTCGAAGGCACAAGATGAGCTTCCACCCTTCTATCGCCGCCTTCATATCGCGATGCTCCTGTAAAACATTTTTACACCGCCTCCGTGCGCTTCGTGAAAAGGGGTTCACTTTCTTCACCCTTTTCGAATCCCAATATCGTAGGGGTAGGTCGTCGCACGCCCGATCGTTTATCTCCTTAAATATGCGGAACAACCTTGGTGACATGTCAAAGATATCAAAGTGCGCAATTTTTACAATGACAACTGCGGCAATAAAGAATCGAAGCGATTCACAGGAGCCTCTTCTAAAATTGCCTTCATTAAAATTTGTCGTAATTTATGATTGTGTTAGAATAGTACTGCCAGGAATTTTTGAAATAGGGAATATAATTTAATAAGAACGTAAGAATAAATAGATAATAAATATAAGATTTTTTGTTGGCAATGTACAATCGATTCGAGCAATTGTGATAATGTATCTTTATTTTAATACGAAAATAAAATTTTCTGAAATATGAAATATATATTATTGAATATTAAGTTTTTCATGACAATTAAATTGATGCAATTAACATTACCTTTGAACAAATTCTTAAATATTTAGACAAATTTTTGTAAATTTATAAAGTGAAAAATCGTCGTGCGTGCAAAGAGCGAGAAATGGACGTTTTATCACGTGTCAAGTTAAATAGATCGGCTACGACTATTATTAAATAAACGACCCGTGTTAGAAAGTCAACGCTACGTCATCTAATGACACTCACAAAGCCATCAGCACTAGTCAGTCTCTTCCTGCAGCCAGTGTCAATGTAATGTGTCAAACATTATGGCACTACGTTGACCTTAAATCAGGCGATCGTAAGTTCATATAAAAATCATGTATTATCAAAGTGCGTGGGTAATCATAAAATCATTTTCTTTTTATGTGTCGATATTTTAAATAAATTTGCAATATTAATTAGTAATAACACTAAATTAATTAATTGATGGCCGATGTAATTGACTATATAAAAAGGAACAAAATGTGTATGTGTGTATGGTTTAATAAACGCAATAATGAAATTAAAATCGTAATAAGTGAATTATCCTAGTCGCACGTGACGAAAGGCATTACTATTAAAAAATAATAAAGCAATTTACGGAGCTCTTAACGGACTTCAGTAATTAATTAAAATCGTTAATGGCAGTTGATGGGAAGATCGTAGTTGCTCACAATTCCCACGTGGCGTCATGTACAATACTAAAGGTAAAAAAGAATATATATCAATGACATGTATATGTCACGCCTGAAAGGCAAATTGATTTTTTATTTAAATATTGAAGTATAGCTGCTGTGTATGGAAAACAAAATACTATTAAAATTGTTTCTAATAACATAACTTTTGAGGAGAACTGGTACTTTTATTTATCAATTAATAAACCGAGACTCCTTGATCCTTTCTTTCAGACAGTTCTTTCACTGTGTACTTTCTTCGCGCTATCATAGACAATCATTTGGCGAAAGGTAGAGTATTTCTGTGTCAACGAAAGAAATATATGGAATACGAATGCGAGTTCGCAAGATATACCATTATAATTTTAAAAGAAGTTAGACGAAGAAGATAAAATAACTGATATATTCTACACAGCTGGCCAGGATTGCCGGTCGCGCTACCATCACCAGCCTCGCCATCCGCGGTAATCGTCTCGCCGGAAACGCTGTCTAGACACAGTAGCAGCTCACCTTCTCGCGTTCACCGACCACCCCAGTTCGCGTTGGCCCTGCCATGTTCCTCGCAACCGATTCCGGCGGTCTGCTATCCGGCGCCGACCTTTCTCGAGGTCACCGACGAGCGGAAGTGGAAGAACCTTGGATGGTGAGTAGTGGATCAATGCGTTTCGCCATTCCATCCAGGTCGATGTACTCTCTTCTGATCGGTACGGACGTTTTCCTAACATTCCATCTCGCAATTGCGACTGATTTCCCCAGCAATTGAATATTAAATATAATTATTAATTGCTGCTTTCATTATATTAGGAGAACTATTTATACAATCTTTATAAGCCATCTTACCCATCAGTAACGCAATTAGTTGTTATCAATGTTAATTAGATTATTTAATTTAAACATATTCGCGGTTTGCAATTAATATATTATGCTTGGCTTCGTTAACATATAATTTCGCAAAGCAACAGAGCATTTTTTAAATTGTTTGTTCACAGAATTGTTTAAATTTGACAAAGAATTATTATTAATGACAGACTGTTACATAATGAAATTCTGTGAACAAATTTGCTGGAAATTTGCAGAGGAAAATGAACATTTTACTTTATGTTGGACGTTTTGCGAAGATTCGTAACTTCAATTCATTTACGACAGATATATATGAAGGGGAAATGCCGGTTGTCACGGAAATTTCACGTGATCTTCCAGGTTATCCTGACCGACGTCTACACCGCAATTACCGGTACTTTATGAATCAAACACACGCGTACAGGCGACCACGCGATTACTCGTAATTGAGCCAATTCTTACGGGGGTGGCTATATTTGCGGCCAATGGTACCTCCGCTGTAATGTTACACGATGATGGGCATCGAGCTAACGATCCATCATTCGCGCGCGCGACTGTCCTCAATCTCTCATTTTCGATAATTTCTGCAATAAAATATTTTGATTTAGGTCAGGGCCAAGAAAGAATCTCTCTCTATCCCCACGGAATCCTTGTATCAGAAAAAATCACTGCAAGTTTTCCAATATTCCAAATTGAAATGAATAGAACTAATTATTATGATAATGAAACTGTTTGGATTGTAAAGAAAATTATATCTATTCATCCGAGATGCAAAATTAAATTCTTTAATTTAAATTCGTCGATAAAAGCAATGCTTTTATAAACGAGAAAGAAGTTTATAAACGAGAGCGGATTGATAAAATTTCTCATCGGCACGTTTCAAATTGAGATGGAGTTCAATAAACGGCAAGGTGTTTAAGTAACTGAAGAGAAATGTGATTCCTCAAAGCACAGCCGGAGATGGATCTATTTCCTCGAACAAGGATTTAATCCGCGCGCGCGAGGCGAATCCGCGATTCATTCAGCTTCAATTTCCGTTTCTGCTGCAGCGACGCCCTGGCGACCACTTTGAGCGCGTTGTACGGGAAACTTCTGGTTGTGATGGGGATCGCCTTTCCCATGGCGGAAGTAATATCCACGTACATACCGCCGTCGTTCTATGAGGCTTTCTACCTCTATCTCTACTTTGGCAGCATGATTTTCCTGGTCTACATGTATGCTATGCTGTTCAGAGACAACAAGACAAAACCGAGTAAGTTTCAAAAACTTATTTTGTTTGCAATCCTCGTTCCAGTGTCTGATAAATTGATAAAATGATCCGAGAAAACTCGCAGAAAATAATTGATAAAATGCAAACGAACAATGAAAAGTATAAAGATGCATAAAAATAGATAAAGCCACTCGAGATCAGATGGCGCATTCTACATTTTAATCAATCTATATCCGCGATCACGCAATACAATATATCACCTCGATGACCTCGCTCCGTTCCTTGTCGAAATTCTTCTCGTGGCCGGCAGCGATCGCCAAAACAGGAGCGATCACTGGAGGCGGTGCCAATTTCGAACGAAACGGCGGCGATCGTTATCCCAACTTTAATCAATCGGAATTAATCGGCCCGTTGTAAATTGCAAATTTCGCGAAGCAGAGAAGCAGAAGGACGTATGCGATCTGGATTCGTCGAGATCGTCGAGCGGCGCCGGCGGTGACAGCGACACGCCTGAGAACGGATATCCGCACATGCATCCGGGACATCCGGTCCAACATTACGGCAGCTTCTACCTGCGAATGGGAGCTGTCGCGTTCGGCATCGGCTCGATGATCTATTCCGGATTGGAATTCGGCCAATATTTCGAGCTGGAACAGAACACCAAGTGTCACAACATCATGCTGGCTCTCACACCGGCCACGAGGATGGCCTTCATCTTCATTCAGATGTACTTCATATTCCTAAACAATGAGGTAAGCTGACGCCGAATGTAAATGATACGTAGATCTCTCGCAACCCGCGATCTCAATTTTAATGACAGATTCCCTGATCAATTTAAAATTGAATTTTCTTTAGCGAGAGTACCAAGAGCGACTATTACTTATCGTGTATAGTTTTTCAATTTTTGATCTTCAATTTTTAATCCCATATTTTTATGATTAAATCTTAAAATAATATTGTATTAAAACAAATTTAAAATTAAATTGGAATTATTATTATTAATATAAAAAGAATTTAGTGAAAAAATAATCTCTGTATATATATACATGTTATTCACATAGAAGATCTTTGTATTGATTCCTTGAGAATCGCTGCACGTGTTGTGTCGGAAAACTTTGATGTTGTAACTTGATGGAAAATCCACTGATGGAAATATCGAGCTAACACGGGCTTGTCGGTTACGCGGTTAATGAAACAGAAGGGTGAACAACCCTGAAAACAATAGCGGAACATGACTATCCGAGCACTCTAGTGCTCCATTGACATGTAAAAAAATAACATGCTACCTGTTGTTAATATAGTTTTCATCGAATTAAATTGATTTATCTAATTGAATCTACAAATTATAAATAAATTACAAATAAAAAAAATTTTATCTGAAAGAAAAATATTTTCGCTGAAAAAATTGTACAATTTCGCAAAATTCCTTTTTGTTTTAGCTGTATTATAAATATATATGTTAATACCAACAAAGGAGCAAATTTGGTGAAAAAAATATGTTAAAATAAATGTATACGTATTACAATTCTATGTTTTCGATTTTGATAATAAAATAATATTATTTATAATAAAATAATATGATAATATGATCATATGTTGTAGCAAATGAAGGTTTATCGCCACCGCGTCGTAGCGCGTTTTGGATTAATGCACATGATTGGCACGAATCTGTCAGTCTGGCTGAACGTTCTCGTTCAGGAAACGAAACACGAGATCCTCACCTTTTATAATCCGGAGAACAATTCTCTCAGAATTTCTCATAGACTGGGTAAATGCATTATAGATTTTGCTATGATTGCACGATTCGATTCTGTTGTCTGACTTTCGAACTTTCAGGCTTAAAGGGTGGACTTCATCTCGGCGGTCACACTCATTCTCATCACGGAGAACACGTGCGACTCCCGCGCGGTCTTAAAGGACCCCATCACATGTTCGAATGCAGAAGAACGAATATAATGGGATCGTTGGTGCAAGATGCCAGCCCCTTCCTCTTTCCATGTACGATAGAATATAGCTTGATTTGCGCGGCCATTTTATACGTCATGTGGAAAAACATATCGAAAATCGGATTCACGCAGCCCACGACACCACCTGGTTCGCGTCATCACACACACGCCTACAGGTATAGTGACAAAATACACACTTACAGAACAACACGCCTACACAGGTGCAATAACAATACGCGTCTACGCAGGAGCACGCAAATGACACACAACCCAGTTTACAAACTAATTCTATTAACGCACGACTCACTGGAAAGTCGAGTGTGAATAATGTGTGTCTTACATGTAAAGCAACGCGTGATAAAATACACTAGAATATTGCGTGTTCCGTCACACAAAAATTCACGAATTAAACATTTTTAACGAATAAACGTTTGATTATTCACAGGAAATCGCCTCATCATTACAGCGTGGACTGCGCCCGCGCGCACAAGGGCCTCTTCGTGGGCATACTGATTCTGGTGCTGACCATAATCTCCCTAATTCTCTTCTTCGTCCTCATTTCGCGACCCGAGCTGGTCAGCCTCGCCGTGACCGAGGTGAACGTCTGCGAGCTGACGCTCTACGGGATGTCCACTATGGCGACGCTGATCGGGATGTTCCAGATGCGCAAGCTGCGCTACGACGGCGGCAGAAATCTCGAGCTCGACAACATTCTCCTGGTGGCCGCGCAGACCGGCATGTTTATCTATTCCACGTTTACCATCATCGGCGGTCACTTCACCCTGCAGAAGCACACAGTCCTCGTGCTGGTCACCGCCCTCGCCAGCGTCGTCCAGACCACCTGCCAAACCATCTTCATCCTGGATGCGTCCAGGCGCTCAGTGGCCACCGCCGAGCAGATACGCCGAAAGCCGGGCAGGGAGATCGTGACATTTCTGCTGGTGACGAATCTAGCTATGTGGGCGATCAACACTCTGGAAAAGTCCCGAGCGGAATCGCATCCTGTGCAGTTGCACTTCTACGGCCTGTGGGCATGGACGATCATCACCCACGTTTCGATGCCGCTGGCTATCTTTTACAGATTCCACAGCACTGTATGCCTGTGCGAGGTGTGGAAGCGGGCCTACAAGGTCAAGCCGACCTACATGTGACGTAAGAGATCCCGCGAGATCATATGGAAGACCGGGGCTGCACCGCAGCGGCCCAAGAGCCAACAGTCGAGGCTTCACGCCATCGCGGAGAACGATCCGGCATATTTCATATGATCGAGAGAAATATCGAATCGCTGCTGGCGTGAAAACCGTCTCGAAAAGAAAGAGTTCGTCGGGCGGTGCATCAAAGAGTAGCCAACATCGAGTTTTTTTAGATGAACAGAACCTTTCTAGACATTCGAGCACGATTGACGCGATGATACGTACACAAGTCATACGCGCGAAATTTGTATTCACTCTTCCCAGGGTATCTCAGAAAAGTTTTTACTAAACAGATTCGGAGACTTCTAATTATATTTGGATATTATATACGTAAATTGATTACTGCAAGAAGAATGCATCTCGGCAGAAAAGTACTCATAAAGAAAAACTGTCACGTAAACGGTATGTTATTTCGTCACTTATCGAAAGTCGGTGTCCCTAGCTAGCATTGTACAAAATATATTTCGTCAGTATATAAATATTAACTATAAAATTGATATAACGCCATCATCACTTCAAACCATCATCACTTTATGAAAAGGATCACCTGTTCATCGAATACACTCTCGCTAAAATAACATGCGAAAAGAAGAATTTTAGCAAACTTTAGAAGTAGATTGTCTCCGAAGATGCGTGTGTTGAGATCCCTTCGCCGATATAAGCCGATTTATTGGGATACAATATTATATACGGTCTTCTTGACTCTTTTAGAGATTTCAATGTTAATCCTCTTATTCGCCATTGATATCTGTAAATAGCCTTTTTACCACGTTGTGCGAAACCTATAGAAAATAGGGGAGATTTATCAACCGCACGAACATGCACTTAATAGAATCGCGAATTTCGCTGCGATTACGGGATATGACGCTTTCTCACAGCTTTTGCCCCACGCGATGATCCTACGGAGTAGAAGTGACAGCACGAGCTCACCATACATAAGATTCATTCGATGAACGCAATTTCTATCGGACAGCGCAGCGGACAAACGATCTCGCTGTTATCTGGTATCGATTTTACATCATGCGAATGAGATAAGAGATAAGAAAAAGAGATCGTTTATCTACTTCGTATAAAAGATTATCTAGAACAATCAATTGTACTTCTCAAATCGATCTAACAGCTTAAACTTACAAATCCCCTGAAATAAAACTCATTGATAAACGTTAAAATGATATCTTCTAAATTTGTTTCTCGTTTGGAGATAATCAAATATGTTTCCTCAATTTAATCGATCAATAGATATACGATGTAGAAAGTCCGCGAAGAAACATCAATAATCATGATTTTTATTATATGTACATTTAAATTAGCGCTCATTGATTTAATCGATCAATAGATACGATGTAGAAAGTCCGCGAAGAAACATCAATAATCATGATTTTTATTATATGTACATTTAAATTAGCGCTCATTCAGATGTCTAAAACGCACGATTCTTAGATGACAAAATGCACACGCGTTAGAAATAGAAAGGACTAGATTTTTCTTAGAAACAATCTGGTCGAAGCGGCTGGCGTAGGCCTTTCCTCGGCCTTTAAGGGAACAATGAATCTTCGATAAATCGTTCGATAAATTTTTCTATCTATTCCGAGTGACGAGTGAGAAGGACGTAAAGAATTTCCTCTCTCTCTCTCTCTCATAAGACTGAAACGAACGTTAAGAGAGCGGTCGAGATGGACCGAGCATAAATCCTGATCCACTTCGACCCGAGTCGTCTGGCTATAACACGTTCGTTCCGACGCTCGTAATTCATGGCATTCGAATACTCTCACGGATATCCGTCTTCCACGTAGTACAAACTGCAGTTTAAACAGCAATCGTCCATGCAGATGGTTGGGGAATTAAAATAGCGGCGGGAGATACAGAAATTACGAGTACAATAGAATAAGTGATAATATCGCAGTACACTGATATTATTCGCAGATATTTTCGTAACAAACAAAATTATCTTTCTAACTGACAAACAAATACCGTAATTAATTAGAAATATTCTAATAATGACAATGTAACACGCACATCTCTCGGTTCTTTATTTATCCGACTCGAAATCGATACTTGCACCGTGAATTTGCTATTTTAGAGCACTTCGTATGCCCTCCATGAATAATTCGAGACAAAAGAATTTCATATAGATATTAAATATTCTAAAAGAAAACACGCACACACAGAAATTTGAAAACTTTAGCCATTTTATACCTGAAAAGATGTACGCACAAGAGAAATATAATTTTGCACACATTATTACTATCGTAGAAATCAATTCGTAGAGACGAAAATAATTAGTACTGCTGTTACGATTATAGTACATGGATATTTTATTGTCGGCGTTGGATTTGTATTATCAAGAGAAACTAATTTTACATCGGGTTCAGGAAGGTGATCAGGATTCAAATCGATGGACGAATGTCTGTCGCAGATACTCGTGTAATTTTCAGGGCTAGATAGAGAGACAAAAGAAAATGAAGACGCGTTCGAAGTAGAAGATACAACAGTACAACGGTTGATCATATCATTAAGCCTTAAATCCGTCGAGAAGAGTGCTGTCCGAACTCTGATAAAAGAGAGATAAAGGGGATCAAAAGATCGATTACGATCAAAAGCGCGATCTCGAAACTAGAAGCGACCTACTCGAGTCTCTTTTGATGCTTAACTTACAGATGTGATGATGAGAGGATCACAGATGCGAACGAACAAATTGAGACGTGATCACGTACGGGTACGCGTGTGTGTATGTATGCAAGTGTATGTGTGTGGCCTTGTACATGAGACGAGAGAAAAAAAAAAAGATACGGAGAAAGGAGGGAAAGTCTAAGGAGATCGGAAATATGTACAAGCGTTTATAGGTAATACGTGTTTCGTGCTAGAAGCTTTGATATATCGATTATCGCCGTTGCGAATTATAGTTATCCGGTCGGTGCGCAGTCGATTTTTTGTAAGATATAGTTTCTCTAAGGCGGTTGTAAATAAATGGAGGAGAATATACAATAAAAGAGCGAAATTCTCTCGGTGTTTAGCGCTAGTTGTGTCGACATGTTTCTTCCTATAGCATATATATATATATATAATATATATATATACACATATTTATATATACAAGATATAAATATATTTATTATTACGTTGTTCTATTATAATATTTATTGTAATATCTGACATATATATATATAGAATTTACGCGCGACATGTTACGTTTATTGAAAGTCCCAAAGACTCATGCCGAGATCTCATGTTTCTTCTCTCTCCTTCACTTCTTTGCCTATGACTCCTAAATAGAGCAGCTAGAATATCACGAAACAAGTGATAGGTACAAGACAAATATTGAAACAACAAAACAAAACTTTAAAGAATATTAAATGATTGTTTAGATTTAACTGTTGGAGAGTTGGAAATATGTACAAGCGTTTATAGGTAATACGTGTTTCGTGCTAGAAGCTTTGATATATCGATTATCGCCGTTGCGAATTATAGTTATCCGGTCGGTGCGCAGTCGATTTTTTGTAAGATATAGTTTCTCTAAGGCGGTTGTAAATAAATGGAGGAGAATATACAATAAAAGAGCGAAATTCTCTCGGTGTTTAGCGCTAGTTGTGTCGACATGTTTCTTCCTATAGCATATATATATATATATAATATATATATATACACATATTTATATATACAAGATATAAATATATTTATTATTACGTTGTTCTATTATAATATTTATTGTAATATCTGACATATATATATATAGAATTTACGCGCGACATGTTACGTTTATTGAAAGTCCCAAAGACTCATGCCGAGATCTCATGTTTCTTCTCTCTCCTTCACTTCTTTGCCTATGACTCCTAAATAGAGCAGCTAGAATATCACGAAACAAGTGATAGGTACAAGACGAATATTTAAATAACAAAACAAAACTTTAAAGAATATTAAATGATTGTTTAGATTTAACTGTTGGAGAGTTTAATTATTTAAATACCAATTTACATTTCACTTCCAATGTCGCAAGAGTAAATCTCTTGCTGGAAATTCGTCCTATTCTTCCGGATAGATTTCTCTCGTGCACATCGTTGACGCATTTACGGATCTCGGTATAAGTCTTCTCCGTAAAAAGACGAAAATCAGGGCGAAATTACGAAAGAACGCAATTCGCATTCGCGAGTGATATAAGAGGAAAACGAGTAGAGGAAAGGGATTCTCTCTTTACTATATCACATTTCTAAACTGTACTTTTTCTATGTCCGCATAATCTAGTTCCTACGCAATGTTTGTACTCTTATACCCTTTGTACTATTTGTACCTTACGAATTGCAATACACTCGTCCGCAATAAACGAAACGCTTCTTTTTATTATTGCGCACGATTACATCCCCGTCATCGTAATATTAATTTTTGTTATTAGAGAATAAAAACAATTCAACAAATCAAATTAATAAACCACATTTCTATTATGTTTGCTGAATAATGGATGAAAGTAAGTTCGCCGAGATGAAGTTTCAATCATAGACATCTAAAATCAAACTTTCTACATAATGTAAAGTTTGCCTCGTACTGTGATAAGCAATCAATGCAACGGGACGACGGCGAATAATTCAGATAGCGAGGAATCGTGGCCGAGCGATCAAGCCGACCTAAATACTTGCGATTTTAGAATCGATTCCGCGACTATATGTTCGCGATCTCTTGATCTCGAGGTAGGCCTTCCTCGGGTCCAAGGTCATCCGGTAACCGACCCTCAAATTGAATCTAATGGAAAACGAGATCCGCATCGCGACTTTCACTTTGCGGAATCAATGCGTTTCACGCGAATTCAAGAAGGTATTATCAATTTACTTGATAAGCCTGACGATAAATTATAATTATGTAGTAATTTTATTACATCTGTTACAATTCCAGCATTTATACTTTTAATTTTGCTATTTAACGTTAAAAATATATTAGAAATTATTTTACATATATTGACATTTTTATACATGTGCTTTTTTAAATGAATATCTTAATATTTGATAAATCGCGTTTTCGCGAAATTAATAATAATGAAACGCTAATTTTAATTACATTGTTAATAATAAAATGTAGTTTGAGTAGCATATTGCGTGATTGTTTATGTATTCTATCGTAATAATTGTCGGCATAATGAAAATTGACAAAATTAATTTCATGTTGTTATATTTATAAAAATAGTGACACACGTGGAGAGGATAATTGCGAGTATTTCATATTGAACATGCTGCTGATGTAACAGGAACGCTCCCCTGAGTGCTCTTGAGACATAATTAATTAAATTGTCAAATGGAGTACGTGCCCTTAATTATTCCATCGCCGAGTGTAAACTCGATCGATTAAAAGTACTTTACTTAATTCGCAAAAATATAAATATCACCTAATGCCAATTATCGTCTCGTTAATTTGTAATTAAAATTGACATTATTGAAATTGTTTTCAAATATACGGCATCTCTTTAACTCGATTAAAGAACACTTTGCAGCACACAATACCTAAATTCTCGATTGTTATCTTAATTTCAAGATGTATTAAATTATCAATGGCAATGGAAATCCCGGGTGAATCCACGAGAGCTGCAAAAAGGCAGAGTGAATCGGGTCTGCGAGAGCTGGATGCGCCGCGTGTACGGAGGCCGTTTTTATCGCGGCACGTGAGAGGATCGTTGCATAAGAGAGCGTGCGAACGGAACGACCCTCGTGCGCCCGACTTAATGCCCAATGTTTGTTCACAGGCTGCCGCTGCGTGGGTGTGTTGCTCGTTCTCGGTTTTCGCAGCCATCCTACACGATATACGTACGATCAGTTCGCCTCCTACACGAAAAATACAAAGATCGGGAACGCGCGTCGATGTTTATAAGGGCATCCGGTAGAAAATAGAAGTGGTATTTACTTGTTGCGTACGTATAATTGATCTTTGAAAATAGAGGAGTAACAGTTATATAAATAAACGATTAAAGGTGCTAATTGACGACATCGTTATTTTGTGCTGATTAATGAGAAAGTAATAAATCAAGAAGTTCTTCTCGCAGCTACGTGATTAATACATTTCTTCTTCGATAAAAAATAACTAATAGAAGGGAAATTCTGAGCGCTTTAGCTAAAGACTTTGATTATACTGTCTCGTAACAATAAAAATAGATTGTCAGTCGATTCCAGGAGGTAGATATTGTGTAAAAAGTTTACCCTACTTTCGCTTGCAAATTAACCTCGTTATAACATCACCGCGATCCTCTCGATTCGACTCCATCGCAGAGCAAAAGAGAATAAGGAGCGCGAGAATATTCATGTTTCGTGAAAACCGATCAGCAAGGATAAAGAAATAACAATATTCTCCGTTATATGCGTTGGTGAAGCATCGCGATCTCTCGTTTAGACCATCCAGGCGGCCCGATGAATCGCTCGTGGGGAGAATATTCGTAATTACCGGCTAAATCTACCCCTCGTCGGCGTTGCCAGGTTCCGAGCATTCGAAAGAGGGTGCATTTTAGTCAAACCCCGCAATATAACCCCGCAGTCATCGCTACACAGAGCAGTTTAAGTCGTAATATATAAAATCAATATACCCGGCAGACTGGCTTCTCAATCAGCTTAGGCTTCTCAGCGTAATAACGGAAGACGTTGAGAAATTTAAATAAACATCATTATAATTAATACAATAATATTTAATTACTTAATAGATTTGATATTTAATCAATACGATATACGCAATATGATATTTATATTATCGTTTGATGCTATTTGTGTAAAATATTATGTGTATTCAAAAATATTTTATTATTATTGCGATATAATTGCTATTATAATGAAAATGAGAATAAATTTTTGCTGCAACGCGTTTTTTTTGTCCGGTACTTAATTCGCACTTTCCAAAAGCGCACGCTTAAAGCTTTTCGATTGCGAAAAAGAACAAAGACCGCGCGCGATTCTTCTCTTCGGCGCGCGCGAATTAACCCTACCATTTCACCTGTAATAACCCTGATGCCTCCGTTCATCGTACGTGGAGCGCGGCAGTTTCGACGCAACAACGACCATCATCACCACTACCATCAACTAAAAGCGTCAGTGTTATCACCGACGGACGTAGACACAGCGACCAGTACCTACGAAGGGGACAGAGGAACCGTCCACGGGGTGGAAAAGCGGGAATCGCGGGAGCTGCGGGTATTGATCGCCTTTCCACATTGCATGGGGGTGGCTTCGCGCGCGCGGCGACCCCCATAACCAACTGAGCGTCGCCATTACACCGCCATGGGCGACCGCGCAACATCACAGGCGTGCTAGAAGAGAGACAGGATCCTCCAACCGGCCGGCACGCCGAGATCGAATCGAGTTGTATACGCACACGCGAGTCCGGCCATCAGAACCCGCGTAGCAATACGCGTGAGCACGAGAGGAAAGGATAAGAGGAAGAGAGGGTGGAAAGAGAGACGAAGAAGTCGTCCGCCAAGAAGGACGGGAAGAGCGACCGGCTGCTTCCGGGCAGGGCGCAAGCTCGGGGGCTCCTTGTTTACATCCGCCCTGCGCCGACCAGCACGTTGCTTCGAGGCAGCGCGATCGACGCCACGTTGTTCAGTGAAGATTCACCGTCTCCTGTAAATCTGACTGAAGAAATCGGGGCGCTTACGAGGGAGCTTTCCTCGGCGAGGTGGCCGTTTTACCTTAAAACGACCTCGGGAGGTCAGGGACAGGACTTGCCCATGGCACGAACCTGCTTCCTCTAATGGGCGCGTGAGTATGTCTGCCATGTGAGCTTTTCACGGGTGTCTTATAGTGAGTCTCTTTGTGTTGTGATCATCTCGTACTGAGAATTACGTGTTGCGCGTGCGACGATCGACGGATACTTGTGTCACGTGCATGTTCAGCATGTTGACTTGCGGAAAGATTCGTTAATTTGTCGACGTTGCAAATCGCGCGCGAAGAATGGTGAGATTTAATTAAAGTGATGATCGATCGCGTGGCCTCGCAAGTATGTGAAATATGTTAATTTTAGTACGTTATACGATATCGGAATTTCATAATGAACAAGCGATTATACACAAAGTTGCTAAATTTAAGTTGATTACATTATTATAGCAGTGAGAGAAAATTTAAACGTGTCATACAATTTTTTTTTTGTTTGCATTGAATCTTGAACTTAAAAAGATTCTCAATTTTTGAATATAGTTCGTTTTTAATATAGTTTAAATTTTCACGTACTTAATAAACTTCATTTAAATAGCAAATAATTAATTAGATTAGACACGATTTAAGCTATAGACATATAATAATATAAAATTAAATTAATATAAAATTAAAAATTATTAATTATATAATATAAAATTAATAATCGATTATAAATTGACGAGATCATTTTGCGATATTTATGTGCTCTCACGAATGATCATTGCCAATTATAGAATTTATGGTTTGGCTCTTGGTCTGAATTAGAAATGCAATGCTATTTTTTTGCGCTAGTTTCTCGGTCAATGACTTTCTAGCAAAACAATTCCATGCGAGCAGTATCGATTTTTAAGTTTGTTGCGTGCAAACGTATGAAATTTTATGGAATGGAGTACATTTATAATAGCCGAGGGATTTCACGAAAACTATCACAACAATGCAAATCATTATGCAACGCGATACATATATGAAAAGAACAGATAAAGGGCTACAGAAATAAACTTTAAAGCTACGAGTGAATATATATGCGATACACACACACATATATATATATATATATATATGATTATTTGATTTTTTCATCTAAATTATAAATTTATCATAAATAACGTGCATTTTGAAAAAATGGTTCTTGCGCTTCATTGCATCATTTAATCTTGCGTAAACGAGAAAAACGTGCGGCGCGTTTTAAATTATACGTGAAAGGGGAGCGTTTAGCGAGCTGACAAATGTGCGAGGTTTTGGTTCGGCCATGCCGCGAACCTTGAACTTATCGATCAGCCTGTATTTATTACAACGATCCAAAAATCGAGTCAAGGACCGGCGAATAAAAATAAGAGGACTGTTCGGGTTCTGTATACGCACATGGTACATACATGTATCTATTACGTCGCCACGTTTGCCAGGCCATAGCATTAAATTGTAGTTTCATGACTGGAAAGAAAGAAGGACATGGTCAATCCTGCCGAATATATAATTTCTACCTGTATCTTTGAATCATGCAACTGTTGGTAAATTCGTTAAAACACGATCAACTAAAGTTTCTTAATGCGCAAATAATGAAACGGAATAAATACGCAAAATATGCATATTCGATCGAAAAATTGTCAATTGAAACAAAATATTGTCATTGAAGAAATATATTTCTTTGCATAGATTAAAAGTAGTGGGGGCTCAGAGAATGAAAGATATCATGGTAGATAGGTAGATAAAAAGTGAGAATATGTTTGCCATCAATTGGACTTCTTTGAAGTTGCAATGAGTGACAGAGTGTTTGTAAGATCCAAGAAAAAGTTCTTATATATCTTTCCACCCTACGATGTTCACGACAATCCTCCTTTGGATATGCCAAACCGGAAGGGATTGGTGTGTGTTAGACTTCAAAAGAATTCAATGGAGACAGACGAATATCTCAACGAAAAGATACTTAATAAAAGTCATAAATAAGATAAAATTATATTGTAAATAAAATATTAAAATCGGTTAATTAATTCTGGAAAATGATCCAAGAGCTATATTCGCACTTTTTTATACACGTCAATAATGTTCAAACTGAAAACCAAGATATCGCATGATGTACTTTCGCATATATTATCAAGTTACTCGCCTCGAGTAACCAAGAATATCTCCAAGAATATCCACCGTCGACCCGCGATTCGAAAAGAGAAAGGTTCCCGCGGGGTACCGTGCGACCATCATAGAGCCAGAATTATTCGCGCGCGAGACATCAAACGAGACGCAAGTGCCTCGATGCAACAGCTTCGTTTCATTATAAACACGTGAAATAAAACAATATTAAATTAATCTTCGATAAAAAATCATGTGATATGATTGTGTATGTGTGTGTGATTTATAAATTGTGTTTTACTTATATAAAAAAATAATATATATAATTAGGAGCCGTATATACAAGGTGTCCCAGAATTACCGGACCACTTGCTAATGGCAGATTCTTGAGATCATTTGGAGACGATTTTTCCTCAACAAAATTAGTCAGAGAGATCATCATTTTTTACAAGTTTTCAATTTTTTCCGTCATATATCTTTGTAACTAATGTAAGTCTTAAATTAAAATTCTCTCTCTCTATTAAAGTAAACTCTATTTGAAATTAACTAAAAAATGTAGTTTTAACTCTAAAGTTTAGTTTGCAAAAAGCCCTTCTTTTTTAATCGCTTGTAATACGGAAATTATTGATGCCTCGATAGTTTTGTTCAGGAAAATCGTCTTCGAATGATCTCAAGAATCTGTTATTAGCAGATGGTCCAGTAATTCTGGAACACCCTGTATATATGTAGATTTGGTGCGGAAAAAAATTTGAGAGACAGCCTTTGATAAAAAATAATATTTTTCTAGAAAAATCGATTGTATCAAACCGGTGTTCGCAGTTGATTGAACTGTGTTTCGGTTAATTAAACTTTTCGGTACGTTAAGCACGGTGAACTTAAAAATCTTCCCTCGACGTGATCCATAATGGAGGTAAGAAATGGGAAAACTAGCAAATAAATTTCTCTTTCTTCTATTATTTTTTACATAATAATTCCCCTCATTCTTGTCTAATCTGAAAATTTTATTATTTTATTTATATTTTATTAATGTGATAGTATATATTATTGTTATTCATGGAATCTAAAATAGCATGCGTTCTATAATACATTATTATTTTTCGTTAAATGAATTCAATAAAAAGATTTAAAATTTCTTTCTTTTAATTTCATTGATCTTTAGAAATGATAAAAAATTATAGACGCATCTGAATATATTTGTATACAATCGTTACACGCGTTTAATTAAAAAAATATTAGAACATGCGCCGAGTTGAAAGAGAGAGAGAGAGAGAAAGCAAGTCCAGCATAAATATTTTCGAGATAGCAAAGTCAGAGGCGGAAGGGCAATAACTGTTGTAATTACCGTAATAACAGCGATTACTATGCAGCGCAGTTGCAATCGAGGTAATGTCGATCTTCATAGAATCGTGCTATTCTCTCTCGGAAATCCTATATCTATTCATGCATTTCGAAAAACAATACATACCGTTCTATTTTACTCCATTATTTCAATCAGCCTTTCTTCGATATAATATATTCATGGGCAAAATATTATGACGCATATCAAACAACAATTTTATATTCTAACATAACTAAATAATTAAAAATAAAAGATGCATACGTGAAATCAATAACTTTATCTAGAACGGTACTTGAGAGAAAAAATATTTGGAAAAAAAAATATTTTGTGCATCAACCTGATATATTAGAGTAAGTTAGAAAATTATCGACGGTATCAAAGAGCGAGCGTCATTGACCAACTCGACGCTGAAAAGCATCCCCTCGCGGGGGTGGGGAGGGGGGGGGGAGGAAGGGGATGAGGGAGCGACATGGTAGCGGATCGGTCGATGGATAGTACGTGGGCGTCGCGACGCCGGCGTCGGTAGGAAGCTCACAGGTGGTCGCCACGCAGTCTGGCCCTGTTTCGTGTCGGGTGCCGTGCCGTGCCACCGGCAGCGTCTCGGCGAGCTGCCGCTTTTTCGAGGTCCACGACCGACCGGGGCCAGAATCGATCCGCGGCCACTTCCGGCTTCCGTTTGTTGTGACGCCCGTGCGCGCGGGAGCACCCCAGCAATAACCTCGCCCCCGCGATATACGTGCATGTATATATATATGTGTGTGTGTGTGTATGTGTGTGTGTGTGTGTGCGTGATTCCGACTATCTTTCGCTATCTGTGCACGAGTCACTGTGAGTGTTATTCTATCACCGTGAGCTCGCACATGTAAGCCAACGCCGATTGCCGACACGCATGACACATTGTCCAAATAATATATGCACACCGGTGGAATCTCGCTGACAGAGCGAGCCAATCGGAAGAATTATGATTGAACGCCTTGTTAGAGCATTATTTAACGATAATAGTCGTCATTTTTTATCTTTATTGTAATGATTGTATTCATATACGTGATCTTTAATTTTATTTTTCAATAATACTGAAGTATCTTGTATTAGTTTTAGAACTTCTTCTTTGCTTCATTAATTAATAGTGCATAATAGTGGACAATTGTCTCTCGTGACTTCAAAAGCTATTTCCTTCAATCAAAATATATTAATAACTCGATAAATATATTATACATTTGGCTTTCTGAGATCTGAAATATATTTTAGGCTTGTCAATATGCATCATTAATTCAATAGATTTTTATCACGTATATATTATAATCTCAAATTATCCCTATACTGAAAATAATTGGCATATTAAAATTAAAGTACAGAATATATTATCAACGAATAATTAAAAAAAATGTAAGTTCAAATATTCATTCGATTAATTTTATGCTTTGTAATAATTTTGCTATATATATTTTTTATAGCATTCTTGTAAGCTTCATTCGCGTTAAACCGCTTTCGTTCGGGACGTGTTGCTCCGCTGACACATATATAACTTGTGCACTTAAACATTCGTGAAATAAAACTTTTAATTCGCCAAGTGCCAAGTACCAAGTGTATCTACGAATCGTTAAAAGTTACACGACTACCAAATGATTTTATTTACTTCTGATGAAATAAAAAAAGCTTAAAGTAGATTAGAGTTTAAAGACCGTTCTTATGCCAAGGCACAAGGATAAAGTAATTAGCCAGCAGGAAGAATAATCACTTCGTTACAAAACTCAAAGCCGGATTTGACGTTACATTTCAGATTAAACGCTCGATATTTTAATATCGGAAGCTTTCAAATTTGGAACTCCTTTTTGGGGGGGGGGGGGGGCTTTGCTCTTTTTATTTTCAGACTACGATTTTGTTTGATATTTCCTTAATATAAAACATCTATTTATATAAAGTAGAAATAGCTATTTTTGGATATAAATTTCTACAAAAACTTGTATAACATAAATCTTTATTTCGTCCCCAATCGAATTTCGTAATATAACTTTTGTATCTTTAGAAAAAGATTTTAATATATTGTATATAAACTATATACCCTTGAAAACTTTTTATTCTACCTATTTGATCAATCAATCGATTCGTATGAATAAAAAGATTTTTGTCTAGTTTGATTTAAATCAATTATACTTTTTATGTAATATGTGATCAAACCACGAAGTTTTCAAAAATAGAATAATGTTATTAATTCGCGATAAACTATGCGAGCTATGAAAATCGTCAAATCATAATAAGCACATTCTAAAACAAGGACTATATTATTAGGAACACACACACACACAAAATAAAATTTTTGTATAATATTATTAAATACATGTAAAAATTACAATACGCAATTTTATATTATATAAAATTGAAAATAATGGTTATAATTATTTATTTAAAAAATAGATAGTGTTGTAACGATTGAATAAATTTAATAAATGCATAATCTCGAAATTATCTCAGCATTCAGATTACTGGAATGCACATCTAACAGCGGTTCAAAAATTGCCTTCGAGGCATTCTCGAAACCATTATCACTCATGTTTGGGCGATCGATACGTAACGTGTCGTTCGCTGACAGTGTGCGAAATCTTTAAAATCGGTCCTCGTTCTCTCGCCCGGAGATTAAGACAAAAATAATCTCACGCTAGTTGACGTGCACGTGCATACACCTTTTCACGTGTACATACAAAGAGAGAGAGAGGGAGGGCGTTCCATATTCTCCGAAGGAAAAAAGGGATACGAATGAAAGAAGGGTGAAGGTAGCACTGAGTCGCAAGCAAATCATAATTAAAGCGTAGCGCGGATCTCTAAATATATGTAACGTATGTGTACATACGGTCGACGATGGATGAAAATAGGCAGAGAGGGAGAACGGAGCTTGCACGAGAGCGAGCTTACAGTGGGCATCGCGACGTCGCGGCGTTACCTGAGCGGCGTTACCGCGTTCGCTTAGGTCAGTCATCGCTGTAATTTTCGGTCCTCGTATTTTGGTTTCTTATACGGATTAAAATAAATTACTATTACTTAGACTAGATATAATATAAAAGTCGGTTTGTAATTAATTTTTGGGAACGCGATTATCGAAAAACGGCGTGAAATTCAAAAACTTTAACGCTACGAATAGTAATATCACTTATACAAATTATATATCGCAAAAAGGAAGTATTAAAAAATTATTTTTTTACATATAAATTTTTTATATGTATGATTGATGTATATTTATCTCTTACTGTGTAGATATTCAAATGTGCTTAAGTTTCTTCTCCCTTATGATTCGCATCGTAAAATCACTGTTCCATATCTTCATAGGGCTATTTTGTGCCGCTTGCCTTGTTCTTACAAAGATAGATACTGTAACCATGAGAGAGAGGAGGAGATAGGTCAGTAACCGTCTTCGAACTCCCACCGCCCTTCCAGTGCAGTATTACAACTCGAATATAAAGTGATTCGCTTTCTTATTTAAAAAAATGCATATGTATAATCAAAATAGATTGATTTAAAACAAATATAACAAGATAATAATTCGATAATAATTCGCGCGATACTATTTTATCATAAGATTATAATCTGATTAAAATTAAATAAGTGCTTTAAAAAAATTTTTTAAATAATAAAATAGCACTAAATGTGTATAAGAACAAATTGGGTAAGTTAGTAATTAAGATTTAACTTAGTAGATTTTTAAAAATTATCTATGATTATATATCAGAGATGACATCTCGCCGAATCGCGATATCTTTTCGAGGTGCTCATTCGTTTTCTCTCACTCGTCGAGTTTCTCGGATAACATCCACGTGGAAACATGTATGCACGTGACCAGATGAGCGCGCCAATCGCAGTTCCATGTTTGGCGATCTCCACTATGGAGAGAGAGCCGAGAGCCAGTTAACGGCGATGGGGCTCCCTTTTGAGACAGTCCGATTCGATCCGATCGCGTTTGCACTATCGTTGTCGGGCTCTTGCGGGCTCGATCTGTTTTTCATTGAAATCTTACGCGAGAGCGAGTCTTCTGTTCGAGTATTAAACGCGGGTTTGAAGTGCGCCATGGGTACCGTAGCATTAAGTAAGTTCGACGGGATGGTTTAATAAAGTAGTGTGCGGAATTAAAATCGTTCCCAAACATAAATTAAATTACTATAATTTTAAGGACTTTAGATTTAAAAATATAGAGTTTGAAAAAGAAAAACAAGAATATAATAATCCGATAATAATTAAACATAAAAATATTAATATGATAAATCTTCCTAAATTAAAAAATAAATCCAATTTGTTATCTTTAAGATATTTATTTTTCTGACCTAATAACAACAATCAGTGTGATAATATATCTATGATTTACCACAAGTTTCATGTTTCATTCGATTATATCACTCTATCAACTAGATACAATTACATTAACGACATTTCGCCCAAACTTTTATATATGTATCGAAACAATTGAGAATTTGAGTAAATATAATAATGACATATTTATAAAATGGCACTTATTTGTATAAAACTTTATAATAAATTCAGCCTAATTTCGAATATTTTTTAAGAGACTTTCATTTATTTCTAAAAATAGTAGTTCTAGACTCTTCTATTTTCTATTCTCTTTTATTTTCCTGAACATCAAAGAATACTTCAATATTCGTAAACAATCTGCAAAAGTTCTAAGTGTTTCTTCCGATAGAGAGTTGAGAAGCTGTAGGTTAAAAGGCTAAAGGATTGCACGCGCTTTAATAAAATCCAACGAAACAATTTACAATTCCATAAATATATTGTAGATGGCTATTCATTTGGTACTTTACGTGCTTTTATTAAATCATATTTGCTTAGAGGTTTTTTATCGATCAATAAAATATTTTTCATAGATTTCAATTAAAACTTACAATCATAAAGAAAAAATAGAATTTTATTGTATTTCTTTCTCAAAATAGCCACTCACAAAACGATGAAGACAGCTATCGAACTTTTTTAATAGCGACAAACTTTTTACGAATGTTTTGATTAATTTTTAATTAATTAATTAAAAATCCGTGCACGAAATTTTTGCGTTCGTTTAATATATACGCCGTATTTAAATGTATAAAGTATATTTGATTGTATAAGACACTCCCTTCGCACACTTCTGATTCTAGTCTTCATTCTTCTTCAGATCCTCAGAAAGACAACAAAGAAGATTCTGAAGAGATGCAACGGTGTCCCTATCTCCATGAGATGAAAGAGCGTTTGCTCTCGCAACCGACACCAACCGATAGCTTAGACATGGAACGACTTGACGGTGGTACTCCTGTTAAGGAGGCTAATCTACACAACGATTATCCGGCACATATGAATCCAGGCGTGATACCCGAACCTCCGGAAATGCCGCCTGATTCTTTAATTGGTACCGTCGTCAAAGTGAGTAATTAAACATAACGCCACAATACGTTGTGCATAAAAAATACAGGATTTCTCATAATCCAGATGTCTATTCAATGATTTTTTGACCAATTTTCAGAAACGATTTTCTCAATAAAAATATCATTATTTCTCAAGGTATAATTATATGAAAACTATAAGATCATTGATATTCTTATTGAAAAAAAGTTATGAAAGAATTTCAATGAAAAGGACATACGATAATTTTCAAACATCTACTTTCTTAAACTGAATCAGTGAAAATATCACTGATTAAAGCAACACATCAAAGATTTCACCAAATAAATATTTCACTATTTTCAATGAAAACTCATATTTTGTTTCTTCGTCTTGTTTCACTAATTCGAACAGTAAGATTTTATTAAAAAATTAGCTACTGTTATTGATTCTTTTTGATGAAATTTCACTGTTTGCATTGCTATACTTATAACGGAAACCATTAATCAGTAATGATACACTGATTCCATTTAAGAAAGTAATGTATATACGTATATATCATAAGATGGAATTAAATTTCAATAGCATTCGTCTACATTATCAATTTTATCATACAATACAATATCAATTGTATAATATATGACATAATTTTAAAATACGTAATATATTCAGGCAGAAGTTCTTTACTGGAAGCATTTAAATTCATCCTCGTTATGGTGGTTTCAGCTGAACTCCGATGGTTATGGTTCGCACACGTCGCCAGCGCATGCGAGGCAGCCCTTAGTTCCACAGAATGCGAATAACCCACCACTCTGCCTCACTCCCACATATTCCGGTCCAACTACTGGCATGCTGCCAAAGAATGCAAAGTAAGTATACATTCTGATAAATACATGTTCTGAAGATCCTTGACGTACGTAAACATATACACAAACATTAATGTGTGTGTGTATGTCTCCACCCTGCGAAAGATATTTCGAAATATTCATCCAATCTTTGCAGGAAAGTTTAAATATTTCTCTCAACAGAAGACGACATTCCTAACCGAATAATAATAATGATAATAATAGTCGACAATATAATCTTTTCTGAATAATACTCATGCATATACATATAATAAAATTTGTTCTGCATTTTATCAATTTAAATATAAACATCCAGATCACTCGTTTAATCCGAAAATCATCATGCCACATAGAACCCAGAGATGTCGTGCTTCAAGTACATTGCTTATCGTTAAAGAGTCTCTGGAACCCTTCGAGCGACTTAAAATAGCTTTAGAGATTACTTATTGCAAGAGAGTTACACGTTTTACGATACACCAATACCTTGCAGACATCGAGGCCATCGACTCTGACTTTTAGCAAGCAAATGGCTTATAAGATAGCCGTATATTATATATGTATTTCAAGTTTATGTATTTAGTCGATGTAAGGAGATCTATCATGTAATTAAAGGGATAAAGTTCCGAATAGGTGAACCCTCCGATTTTTTTGAAACTACACTATTTTTTGTATTTTTTAACGCTAAGATATCATTAATCATTTAAAAAATATTTAAGAAATTTTAATAAAATTAAATTAAATTAATATTCACTGCAGTGTGTAAAGGCGCGTAAAAATATTCAAAAAAGTGTAATTTCGCATATTCTATAAATTAAAAATTAAATAGCTCCATGAAGATTTATTGCGATTACCTTATGTAGTGCACACTCTAATAAGCTTTATGTCACATTATAGTCACTATATTTCATAATTGAGATCATCGAATGTGTCGTGAACGGCAAGAACTTGACGCAGCAATTTACGACAGTATCTACTCAGCTATTCATTAATATACTCTTTTAAAGAGAAAAGTCGTTTTAAAGTACCTTTGGTACATATAGTAACAATATGGATAAACTTAACTAACAATTAATTTGAAAGGGAAAAATTAATTAATACAAGATCAAATGCACAACATATCTATAAGTTCGATTACATTCGACAAATATAATTAGTACGCTTGGTATATAAAAATATATAAAAAGTCATGAGATGGATCTAAAATAATAAAAATGAGAAATAATAATTATATATAACTTGCATATGCACATGTGCATAGTTTCATGATGTAAAGAAACTTGACAATACATATTTTATAATTTTTTTTTGAGCATATAAATTAAATCATATTAGCAATCGATTACAAAGAAATTTAAAGAGTCAACTGAAAATCTTGGAGAGAAAAATGATCGTTATATATAAGATTCTATTCTTTCTGGAATAAGAACTCATATTTCATTTTAGGATAAATTTTAGTTTATTATCGTTTTTGTAATCTTTCATTCAGAGTTTAGTTCTAGAGGCACGAAATCGTGGCAGCACTGCCAGCGCGTCTCGAAATCAATACTGCTGTGCGTGAGTGTCTCTTCTGTCGCAATCCTTGAAACGCGATATTACAGCACGCAGAAAAATATTACGAACGAGCTGTTGCGCTCGATTCAAATGTATAAATCAGATTATCACGCGATAGTCCTCGCTTAATTTTTTCTTACCGTCTTTATTAGTATAATTAATGTCACGCTTACAGACACTTCTTGGTCAATTTTTTTATATTTTCTCGCCATCTTTATTAATTTGCATAGGAAAGAATAATAAATAATAAACTAAAATGAGGATACGTTATATGATAAAGTTGAATAGAAATATTAAAGGCACATATTTAAAAAAAAAAAAAAAAACTGGAGAAACTTCGTAATTACAAATTCTTATCACAATATTTAAAGACGAAAAGAAAATTGTTGGTTTTATTAGATTTGCAGGTTTTTAAAAGGCTTGTGATCAATCAAATTACGATAAATCAAATTCATTAATTAATATAAATTATTAATTCATATAAATCACGAAGCTTTGACAATCTTCAGTATCCACTTTTTCAATATGTCTTAAGAATCTATATGAGGAAGAGATTACGACATTGTGGAACCCGGGATTGAGAATGGACCATTGCCAAGTCTTGTCATTGAGCTGTCAAATAATGTTAGATTTGCGCTACAAAATATTACGGAAATGCAACATGATATATGCTTTAAATAAACTCTTACTAAACATGTCAGCTCGTAGAGTGTAACTTAAGAATATTTCGTAATCGTATCTCGGATCTCATTCCCAGAACCGACCAATAAAGATCAATAATCTGATCGATATTAAAAGCCAAATATAACGCAATTTAGAGTTCACGCGCGCCAGATATCATAATAAAAACTATCTTAAAATATTGGAAACAAAATACGCGTACGCATATCTACTCGTGTATGCAGCGGTCTCTTCTCTACATGCATTCGCGAAGGATCGACGATCTCGAGTTTTTCGACAAGCAGTATTTTTTTCCAATCACCGTGGCTTCTCATCTCCATTCCAACGTAGTGTACGCGGCCGCGCAATAAATTCCGCCGAATCCTCGGGCGCCGCGGATCGAAAACCAATTCCGGCATTACAAATTGACAATCACCGTCTTCCGCGTCTAGCCGCGCACACTTTCGTTCTTCGTCATTCATCGGTCGTTCGGCCGGGCATCGGAGTCACGCGATCAAGAGACACTTACTTGTCGCGTACGATCCTTTGACTTCGCGCCGAGAAACGAAACGATGCGGAGAGGGAGTCATACCGACGCGAATTTCGCGCGTGAGGAAGGTCAGTGACCTCGGTGGCAGCGTTATCGAGCGGGTCAGTGGGTCGCAGAACCACGGAGCATTTTGCCCCCCTATCCCTGTAGCCCCCTCACTAGCGCTACCTCACCACCGTCCACCCACTGCACCCGCCTCTCGACATCTTCCCGTGGGATAGTAGAGGCGATACCTGAATCGAATACTCGTTTCGAGTCTCCTCGACTTTGTGAAAATTCGTTTTTATCTAGGCAGAATTCAGCAGGGTTTCTTACTCGAATGGATACTAGGTCGAGAGCTCTTGCACAATATTTTTGCATCGTTTGAATAAAGAGGCTCGTTATTTAATTCATTATATTTTTATAAAATTATCTTCCTCCCCATCAATATATTGTAATCTCCTAATAACTAATTTCTAGTCACTTTCCTTATGTACGAACAGAGAGAGATTCTGTTTTCATTATACGTATGTTGAGAGATATATTTCTCTGTCCGAGTCAAAATTCAAACCATAAAATTCTAAGAGCAATTTTTAATGTACATATAAATTGAAGTTAAAACTTTTGAGTCCGCAAATAATAAGATGTCATTGAGAGCATATCTAGGGCGACGGGCGCGTCAATGAAGATGAATCGCGAGAAAAACAGCGGGATATATCTATGAAAAAATTTATGGAACGACAGAAGAAAATTTCTTAATACAGAGAGAACTTCTCCCTAAGCAATTGTAATCAACCGAAATTAGAGAAAGATACCCAATATGCTTCAATGCGAGAAAACGAGAAGATATCCGCTCTCTAAATAAATAATCGTCGACACCGATTGTAAAGAATTTGTAGCCGTGAATAATTTGGAGATCTACGCAACATTTCAAATAATTGTGTATATATATATATATACATTACTCAGATTTAAATATCTATAAATAAATAATTAAGCAATATAAAATATTTATGAATCGCAAACGGTTTATTGGAAATGGCAACGCAGTTTCTAAAGCTCTATTTCTTGAAAAGTATCAAGAAAAAAACGATTTTGCACCTAGGAAAAATTCATGCGAGATTTTCTGAAAAAGAAGTGATATTCTGAGGTACCCAAGCGAAAAAAGAATCATAAAGGAGAATTGAAGATGAGGTTTAGAACGAGAACACGGAAGAACATTGCGCCAGCTATGTATGCAGATGAAATTAGCCCACTAGTGTACTCAAAGAAATGGAAGTGTTCTCATTTTTACGCATGAGAGAATGTGTAACTAATGACAAAAACATTGTCATGCGATTTATATTACCGATGTTACGAGAAAATGCATGCAGAAATGAGAAGTGCTCTCGACGAAACCATTTCGTTTCCTCCAACGAGAGACGAGAAAGACCATTTCTTCCTTTAGGAAAACGCTGTAAAGAACGGTATGTCGTTAAACATCCGCAAATTCTTTGTCGCGATTTTGCACGCCCAAGACGCGTTTATATCTTTAAAGAGGAATTTTAAGAAGTGATCGACAGCGCGAAGAAAAAAATCCACCAAGATGCGGAATTACATCGGCCGAGGCGGGGAATACGGAGCATTACGTACCATAAGTTGATACAAGGAGGACAGGAAACATCATCTCGAGGAAGAGAGAGAAAGAGAGAGAGAGAGAGAGTGAGAAAGAGCCAAAGAGAGAAAGAGATAGAAAGGGAAGAACACCCCCGCGGCTCTATATAGACCAAAAGCTCTCGCAGTTCGTAGTGCGCTTGTGCGAGAAGCTACCGCTGCCCGGGAAGAGATCTCCCGGCCAGCCTCAGTCTCCGGGATGCTGGGGGCGGCGATCGTGATTCTACCCCCATTCTCGTGGCGCTCCGATAACACGGCCCGACTGATTGCAGCGCGGTCCCGCTTACTCCTCAGCAACCGCTCGAATTAAACCCTTCGTTCTCTCTCGCTTCGCATCTTCTCGTCTCGGCTCGCTTTAGCGCGCGTGAGTAGAGGAGTCCGGGCTCTCGTTGTCTCCCTTGAACCGTGGTCCACCCTCCGTCGGCGCCGCCGCATCCGTCCATCAGTTCTCTTTCTTTCTCTCTCTCTCTCTCTATCTTTCTCCGTCTTTGTCCCTTGTCCACACCTTCTCTCTCTCCGGGGATCCCAATCCGCCCTCCGTCTCATCTCTCCGCATCCACGCTTCACACCCTTTTCCGCCGAAGCCGGGGCGCAGTCACCGCGAGGCCCTTCAACCAACCGCCTCTCGCAGGTGAGTCTCTTCCATCATCTGTCGTCGCGAGTGCGTCGCGATGCTCAAAGTGGTGGTCGTCGGTCAGCGGAGCGTACAGTGCCCGATCCTGGGAGATTCAGCCGCGCGCTTGTGTGTGCACGGGATTTTCAATTAGCTCGTTCGACCAAGTACGCGAGATCAGAGACTTTAGGAATATTGCGTATCTCTGCTTCTCTTTCTCTCTCTCTCTCTCTCTCTCTCTCTCTTTCTCTCTTGTTTTGCCTTTGTCCAACTCTCGCTTCCGTTCAATCGCCTCTTGGTACAGTCCGGGTATTCTTCCTGGTTCCTCTGCAGCTCCATGGTTCTCTGTTCTTTCGCTCTCGATTCTGCGTAGGCGATTCTGCCGTGGCTGGAACGCTACGCGGAGCTCCCTTTCTCGCTTTTGTGAAAAATAAACAAGTGATGCAATTTAGAAATTGGAGATTATAGATGAACGCAGAATTATTCATTGTTGGCTTGATACAAATATTGAGTATGCCATATTTCAACACATATCATATTTTAATATATTATTGATTATATTACGCAATACGCAATTACAAGAGAAAGTGCGCTCCGTTTCTGCGCTTCAGCGAGAGGACTTCAACAATTCAAAAAAAAAAAAAGAAAAAAAATTGATAGAGTCAAAGCGCAGGCGCTTCCGGCGAAAACAAATAATCGAAGATAGAAAATGACAGATATATTTTCAGTTCGAAAATTATCTACTAATGTAAAAATTATTCTTTCGCAATAATCAGTTGATTTAGATTAATACGATGATTTGAACGAACCCGACTTATACCGAGGCGTGCACCAAAATGGCGACGTAGGTACCACAGCACTCCGAAACACGACCACCACGTAGGGGGCACTTGAGTACGCGGGGGGAATTAGATCGATTTGTTACAAGATCGTTGAGTGTCTTCTTGACAATCGTCAGGAGCTTGTGAGACGAGACGAAATCCACGATGGTGGGTGGTGGTGACTGTAAAGTCGCTACCGTGGAGGTAGAGGCGGCCGCCGCAGGCGACAACACGGCGACACTTCCGGTCACCAGGCCCCTCAATCCGCAAAACTCGCCACCGAATGCACAGGACAACGCCGAGAAGAACAATGCCGCGAACAAAGAAATGGAGCTGAAGAACGTGCGATCGACACCGGCGAAAAAGTAAGGCGCACATTGTTGAGACGAACGAATGAAAGGATCTGAATTTCAGAATCGCCCCATTTGCATCTCACGCTCGCGAAACGCGAGCGCTAATGCGTATAGTTGGTAAAATAAGTATTCGCACCATCCGATCTCTTTTGGGATAATTCTATACAGAAGAGAGAATACATATTATACTACAAAGCACTTCTAACAGAATATATCGTTTTGTATTGATATATTAAATAAAACATTTTGTAGCAACACACAATCTTCTTTCTTACACAAAATTATCCCAAGAAGACGTATATAGGTTGCAAATACTTTTTTATTCACTGTAGTCTTGTTCTGAATAATTTTGCTGATACATAGTTATGAGCACCGGACGTTTTTTTCATGCAAGAATGAAATCTAGGTCAAGTATAAACGTTATTTAGGCCGATTGCAGCGTACTCGTTAAGGGAGTATAATTATTTAACAACACGTTAATCACGTGTTTGCGGATTTACAGCCATAGGGCTGGCGTGACTTACGATACGCAAAACGCTGATTCTAATCGGTCAAAGCATAATAAAAGTCAATTAATTCGAGAGTGATTTAAACTGGAATTTTATTTTGCGTTTTAAAAGAGGAAATTACTAATTGTAGAATAGAATCAACTATAATGATTGATTACATAAAGATTTAATTTTTCGCCATATTATATAAATATACTAAAGCTACAATCATTTATGAAGAAACTAATATTTTTTGTTGTTTTGTCATTAATTAGATGCTTAAAACACGATACCTACAATTTTCGAGAACGAGTTGTTTCGTGGTACGCAATATTAATTTCCGGTTACACTCGTGTTGCGTGTGTAACAGCACAAATACTGTAACTTTATGAATAAAGAAATATTGATGCGTCTGTCTACACGAAAACATTCGTCTCTGAAGCGTGAAAGGTAGCGGATCGTATACAGTCATAACACGAACATAACGCTACGAGACTAAATAAAATTGAATATTGAAAAGATGCAAATACCGATTGTAAAAGTATGCAAAAGAGATTATTTGCATAATGCTACGATTTACGATCTAAGTAAAATAACATGGTATTAAATAAAAAAAAATGATATACACAATAAGATATTAAATTTTGAAACGTAAAAACCGCAAAAGTAATCTTTCGCAGCACATAATAAAAAATTCCTACTGCCTACATATATATATATATATATAGATTTCGAATATTCGTACTAATTTGTATTAAATTAACATGCGTTGAAGGTTGGACTATCTCTGAATAGTTACAAAAGGATAGAAAGCGTTGGTAACACGTTACCTTCGCTCTACTCTAAAAGAACATCCGGCCTGCGAGAAAATAGTAACAGGGGCTCGAAATGGAAACGAGATAGTCGAGTTTGGCTTGCATTTCTATTTACGACGTAGTTCGTTAACCCGTGCACAGCTTGAATACGTGACGCTTATATCACGTCTATGAACGACGTGCATAATATACGTACACGTGCGACGAATGACAATTAATTGATCTCTGGAGAAATGTCGCTCAAAGAATAGAACGTAAACGAATCGGAAAATTTCGATTCTTATGAAATAATTTTTACAAATATTATTTTGAATCTTTACAAAAAACATCAAGGTGACGTAGGCGATGGCTTCACAGACGATGATAGAAAAACTATATAGAGTCGGGGATAAATCGGACAGTTCGCGCGCTACTTTTCAATTGACTAAATATCGATTTGACGACAAGTGTAGCCATATGTGCATCCCGCGACGAAGCAATAGGTATCTCGGATTACACAGCCGCAGTCGCAATTGCATTAACACGGTCTCGAGCCAATGCCATCGGCAGTCCACGCGTTGCATCCGCCACACAACACAGTGCCGCCACAAATCTCTCGCGCGAGTGTAATTTCACTTAAATTTAATTAACTCAGAAATTGAGATTTCCGACCGTGTTGTCGTAAATGCGCAATTTATATCAAAGTCCGGTGATTAATAAAGGTCTTGCGTAATAGTGCCGTGTCACATAAGACCGGTTTCGCCAAATTTCTAATTAAAAAGTGTTTTAATGCGACTTGCACACATAGTATAATAGATTATATTTAAAATATAAATAACTAATTTTTGTAAAAGAATTTAAAGAATTTAAAGAATTCATTAAATGATTATAATAACTAGGATTGTTCGAGATTGATTTTTCAGTGTGAAAATAAGTCAACTGATGGTATGGTCCGTATCAATCAAGAAGAATCGATGCAAATCCGGTTATTGCCAATTATAAAATTACTACGGACGGTTTCTCTCGTTTGTTGTCACAGGCAAAGTAAAGAATGTAAATGATTGAAGATCTAACTATCGAGGTCATCGTAAAAAGTATAAAGATTACGTGTAAAATATGGAAGTAAAATGTATTGCGTATTGAGATAAATTACGTATTTAGATTAAATTAGTATTTAAATTGCTGGAACAACTTTTTCAATGCTTGCTAATTGACACCGTAATTCTGTAGTACACGATATACAGTGATGTTGGATGACAACGATTTAAACGAGCGCGACTTTTAAGCTCGACTCGAATGTACGCGGACAGCTTAATTCTCGAGTAAAGTTCCGTTTGAAAGGATTTGAGAAATGATAGAGTCTTGAAAGCGGATGAGACGAGGTTAAGCCCATAAGAGGCCGAGGAAACAGGGAGGAGCACCGAAAGTAGATACTTCGAGATATCGACCGGTCTGGACCGTTCTACGCGTCCGCGCTACTGTTACCATTTTCTTGCACGCTCCTTGTTCGCAATTGGAAAAAGACTGTACAAAACGTCATTCTTTTCCCGTACAGGAAATAAGATTGCGATCCGCTTTTTCTCGATAATTCCTTCCCTTTTTAAAGCAGCTGTCCGTTAACTTATCTCCAATCTCGCGCGCATACAAAATCTATAGTCACGAAAACTAAAACGTAAGGATAAAAAAAATCGCGTATGTAATAATAATCTTTTCACGTTGCTTTTAATTTCAAATAGATATAAATGTAGTAACATACATTTTCTGAACTTGCGGGGAAATAATTTCCTAGAGTTGTGCCGTTCTATGGTGACTATGGTATCAAGAGTCCGCGTAATGAAGCAAATAGATTGAGATACTGAGCAATACCCAGAGCGAGAAACTCGTCCATTGTCATTGAAACGTTCCGCCTGCCAACCCAATTGTGGCGAACAATAGCCGCGATCTGCCCGATCAATCCAATTAGGAACGGCTTAGTTATACAACTCCTCAGCTAATTAATATCAACGAATTCGCGTGAATGTAATTAATACGCTTGCTTGTCTAATATAAATTTGCGCGCCGATAAAATAAGCGACAACGTATACAGGGTGACTCATTTTAATTTATCCATTCAAATATCTCAACACCTGTAAGTTTTAGACTCACAGGTTTTGAAATATTTGAGTGGATAAATTAAAATAAGTCACCTTGTATAAAACGTATCAAAATATCAGATGTCTTTTTTTCCACAGTTTCCTTGATTAATATTATAAATGTATATTTAATTTTTCTCTAACGAAAATTAACAGTTTTAATTCGGGGGCTGTTTAGCTACAAAAATATGCAATAATAAAAGAAACGATACAATCTTGAAATGACGATCTTTCGCAATATTTTCGATAAATAAAATCACCAATTAACTGAAACAGCTATAATTAGAAGAATATTCCCGATGAATCTCCCTTTGATATTAAAAAATAAATTAAAACACGAGAAAGTAAAACGCTTCAGAAGCAACAGTTTTAAATAAAAAAGCGACAATCCACGAACTCTCGTGAAAAGACGGAAAATATCACCGCCTCTACTCGAACACGCATCCCACCTATCTCATACATCCGGGAAGGAAAAAAATCCCTGGCACGAGTGTACAGGCTCCGTACGGGACACAATAAAGTCTGCACCCCAACCCCTGAAATGCCACGATGACAAAGGGCGGTTAAGCCCTTCTCGACGTAGACGTAATGCATACGTGTTGTCGCGATACGCGCGGGCGTCGTTGCATCTCGCGAAGCGAAGCGGAGAGGAATCGTCCCCCCTGCGTGCGCGCGGCCTCGTTTTCCTGTGGAAAAGCCTCATTTCCCGCGCGATTGATTCTTGGTGAGATCGCGCATCGGGTTTGCGATCGAAATTATATATAGACCATCGATTGCGACGCTTAACCTTTAAGCGAGAAAAAGAGCGTAACGAGGATGAGGCGGGCGGTTAAGTGCGTCCGAGATGTTCGAGCGGCAGTTATGCTCGTCGATTAAAAGCGAATGCACCAGGTCAACTGTTATCGAAGATCGACCCCGTTGTCGCATTCGGAATAATCGTTTATTCCGAGATCAAGCGGTGCACAATCGAAATTAACTGCTAATTTATTCGTGAATTATCGTTGAATATTTTCCTAAGAAAAATATTCATGATTTATTAAATATTAATTTAGTTCTGGTATTATATATATGCGTTTTGCATATATTTTTTACTAATCAGTAATTTAATGTTATCAAGTGAACTTGTGCGTATCAGTTTCTATCAAAAATACATTATAATTTGGTGACACATGTAACTTTTTCGAGATATACAATAAAACGTAATAAAAATAAAATATAATATTTAATAGCTCGGTTGTTCAATTATATTTTCGTTAATGATTCTCTTATAATAAACTATCTGTTGTTAATAATAATAAAAGTAAAATTTTTAATAGATAGGTTAAATAGAATATCGAGGACACACACAGTTATATTCGGTGAAAACAATGAAAATTCGATGAGTCAAGACGTCATCATAGTTGAAAAGCGAAAACAGAAATAGCACACTCGTGTGAATCGACTTGCGCAATCACGGGCGCAACAGTCGACGCTCGTTATTAATCGAAGTAGGACACGGTATAGATGACATGTAAAACATTTAGGAAGAAGCTTTTTTAACAAGCAATTACTAAATTAATAAACAATTAAATATATATAGTATAATATTAATAATAATGAAATTTAAAACAGTGATTGTGCAAGATACAAAACTAGAAGTTTCTGCGTAAAGAAAGCAAAAAACATCCGTTTAAAAAGATAATTTAAAGTATATTATTTCTCGTCGCGTGCAAATTTATTTTGCAACAATCATCATGGAAGTCGAAGTGATACCATTCATCGACAGTAATATAAGCAGAAAAGATATACTGCCACGACGGAATAGCAGAGTGCAAATTATTCAAAAAAAAGGGTAAAATCATTATTTAGAAAGAGATCATTATTTATTACAACAAACACGACGAAACTATTAAACGAAACTATTGCCTATTGATGCAACTGATTTTAATGTATCACACACAAACTGAATCACGTGTCATATTTCGTATTATTACGAAATGATAGCCATTATTTTTTTCTAATAATAAGTGCAAGAAGAGTTACAGGCAAATTTTTCATTTCAGAACATCACTCTTCATCATCATGAGCTTCATCTATGCGAAACTGCTCGTAGTCGTGTGCATCACTTACGTGATAAGCGAAGTGGTGACGCACAAACTACCGCTCTACTATTACGAAGGATTCTTCACATATCTTTATGGCATGAGTATCCTGTTTCTGTTGTACGTCTTCTGCTTCCTCCTTCAAGAAAGCGCCTGTTGTGCAAGAGGAAGTGATACACCGCCACCGCCACCAAGGCCACCTAAAACTGGCTGGACCTCTAAGGAAGCTAAGGACAAGAATAAGAAGAAAGACAAGAAAGATAAGGATCAAAAACAGCCGAAGAGCAAAAAGGAAACACAGGTTTTTCTGAAAATTTCAGCTTTTCTAAAAATATTAGCAACTAATGAGCCAGATCAACCTACTCAATTAACAATTTCAATTAATAATCAATATTATATATTTCGTTTATTCAAAATATCGCTGCATCCTATAATATTCGATTTATTATGCATTATTTATTTAATAGTTTTTGTATAGCCTTCTAAAATTTAGAGAAATTTTTTTAACGATTTATTAATTACGATGCAATTTTCTGAAAAAAAAGTTACAAAATTATTTATAGCGGTTTATCTAAAGTAAAGTTTTCACAGAATCGTGACGCACCGCAACAGGTTACTAATTTCGTTTCTCGAGCGAGTTTCACGGTTACGGCAATGGCATGTTACCCATGAAATGTATTTTAGTTAGCGCGTGGCACTTAAATTATGCGGATACTCTTGACGCTGACGTAATCATTGCTATCAATCGTATTTTGGGATCTATAACATTTCGAGCGCGAAGACAAATTTCTTTAGATCGTATAAAAAATCGAATCTGCTTATAGCAATAAATTAAAAAAAAAAAGATATTTAAACTTAATTATTTTCACGCTATACATCATATTTTTGTAAGCATTTTGTGCGCATATTTTTTTATCAACGTAAAATCAATTAAATTCCGAGTTTAATATCAGATTTTTGCAGTTAAATATCTTATTATATATCGTTTTCATAGGATGCAACTGATGTTGAAGCTGGTGTAGCTACGCGAGTCTTGCGAAAACGAAAAACCACGCAAAACGACCATAGTCATGGAAGTTTCTTCCTAAGAATTGGCGCAATAGGTAAGTCTGAAATTTTTACTGATACTAAAAAATTGTTCCTAAAAAACAATGCGAATAATATCGATAAACTAATTAAACATAACTTAATTTGTCAGCTTTCGGACTGGGTACTATGGTATACAACGGTTTGGAATTCGGCGCATTCTTCGAAGTACCACCCACGTCACCTTGCTATCAGATATTACAAGGCGTTAATCCCGTATTGCAAATGATCTTCACCTTTATGCAAATGTACTTTATCTTCATGAATTCCCGGGTATGTATTTGTAATCCGAAATAAAAAAAAAACACATGGATAGAGATGAATAGAAAGAAGAAATAAAAAGAGCACACTGTGCCATTACGATATTCTATCTCTCTTCGCAGTTGAACATTCATCGCTTCAAAGTCATCGCTCGTTTCGGTCTCATGCACGTGGTCGCGACGAATCTCTGCGTATGGATACGCACGCTGGTTCTGGAGAGTCTCAAGGAGATCACTCAGTATCATAAAAAACTAGGCCAGGTTCAAGCGGGGATTCTCGGTAAGCAATCTATTTGCAGACTTTGTCGATTGAAGTCGCACGATTTAAGCACTTCTCGGCGATAACGCGTCGACATGCCAATAACACGCCGACACTTGCAGAGAGCATTAAGCAGCACTCGATGCGAAACGCCGGAGCAATACTGGGTACCGAGCCACGTGACATGGCGCAATTACGAGAGGCTCCTCTCGTGGCCTCTACGAGGTCGACGACCATCGCGCCGACTGTCACGACCGGCACGACCGTGGCCGCTCTGGGCCGCGTGATGACGACAACGGCAAGATCGATCGCGGATGCGTTTACAACGCCGACCAGCATGTCCACGAACACTTGGACGAATCCGTCAACGACGACACCGTCAACTACCACCTCGATATTGCCTAATCTGACCACTAGCGCGGCAACGACCATGTCGACTATCCTGACCACGTTTACACCGTCAACTACTAGCACTTCCACCACTACCTCCACAACGACCACCGAGAGGATCACCACTATTCCAACTACAACGAGCACCACCAGTACCACCACTCCGTCCACTACCACATTATGGTCTCAGATTATGGAGTTCATGAATGTGCCGCAAGGCGATATGGATAATCAGGTTAGAATTAGTTTCATTACGTCTCTGAAAATGAATACCGTTGACGTGTGATTGAACTCGCCCGCTTCTTTTAGGTACCGCAGATCTTTGACGTGAGCAACTTGACAAACAATAGCGAATACTGGAGCCCGAATTTAGGTATCTACGCGGAGGCTTTGACAGAAGACGGAATGGTGTCCAATTCATGTGGCCGCGTCAATATCATGGGAAGCATTGTTCAGGACGCAGCACCGTACTTGTTCCCATTTATAATCGAATACAGTTTGATCGGAGCGGCGGTGATCTATGTCATGTGGAAGCATATCGGTCGGCATCCGCGTTGGCCTCATCAAACCGAAGCGGATCTTGAACGTCGTCTGGAGGCCATGCTCTCTCGAAGAGCCGTCGCTCTTGCTCATGCAGGTATTGTTGCATTTTCTTTATAATATTTTCATTATGTTAATTTTGAATATACTGGATCACACATGCAAAGAATTCTTCTATTTCCGATATAATGTAAAAAATATGAATTTACCTTCTATCTATTTAAGAATCGAGTTTTAACATAAAGTATTATCAGGTCACACCAGAGTCGATTGCGTGGGAGCGAGCAAAGGTCTCTTCTTCGGACTGCTTCTTCTGGTTGGTTCCTTGATATGCCTGATACTCTTCTTCGTACTGATTCATCATCCGGAGCTGGGTTTGCTCGCGATCTATCTCGCCGACGTGTCTCACTGCGTACTAATGGCGTTATCCATCATTGCCATAATCATCGGCTTCATCCGCGTGCAGAGTCTCAAGTTCAAAGCCGAGGAGCAGAGCGATCTTAACGATATCCTCCTGCGCGTCTCAGCCTTCGGTCTTTTCATCTACGCCGTCTTCAGCGTGATTGCCGGCTCCCTGGCGGCCTTTACGCACGAACCGAATTTGCTGGTGATGGTGACTGGATTGCTTTCAGTCGCCCAGGTGGTCCTCCAGATGCTGTTTATCGCCGATGTATCGCGCAGGCGGGTTCACTTGCCGGAGCACGATCGCAGCAAGCCCGGCAGGCAGGTTGTCACTTTCCTGCTGATCTGCAATGTAACTATGTGGGTGATCTACACCTTTGAGGCTCAGAAGGTCATCGCCAACCCGGTGCAGCTCGATTTCTACGGATTCCTGGCTTGGGCTATCGTGCAAAGGGTCACTCTGCCACTGTGCATCTTCCACAGATTCCATAGTGCCGTGACGCTCGCCGAGATCTGGAAGACCAGCTACAAAGCGCGTCTGGAGTAGACGAGCGGGGAATCTCGTTATGGTCAATCGTCCGGAGTGGTCGTCAGTAGGAACAAAAGAGCGAGCGCAAGCTGGTCGGGATGCTCGACGACCTCAATCACATACATCGATTTCGGATCTCAAAGAAAGGCAAAAGCTTGAAAAGGGAGAGAAGAAGATTGGTTGAGGAAGTCGGCGGTAAAACTGAGAAATGATGGATCAGCCGGAATAATCAAACATATAGCGTGTTTAACATGTCCGTTGCACGAAGAGACCTTCAGATGATATCCTGGTCGTTGATAATTGTTGAAAATTCCATGAATTCAAGTTGGAGAGATTTATCTCGTTGAAAATATCTATATCGACAAAGATAGAAAGAAATAGAGAGACATCTGAAGAGACACTTCAGTGATACGTTCAAAGTCGATCTGATATCCTCAAAGAGGAGTTTTCGTGTAAAGTGGAGCCAGATATGATCGTGTCGAACCGTAAACTGTTCCTTTATCTCCTGTTTTGTGTACAAGTTGTATTTCTTTTTTTTTTATGTTATCTTAGCATCAGTAGAGACGACGAGGAGAGGACCTGGACGATCGACGATCGTGTCAATGATCTTGTTGATCAGATAGGCTTTTGCCGATTTCGGCGCAAACGAAGCACAAAACAACAAAAATATTAGCGTTTCACGAAATACGATTGCATTTCCCTTTCACCGCGTTTCTCACCTTACACAATCTCTATACTGCCACCAAATTTTCTACTTTTATATGTATTATATGTATTGTATGTATTCCAGCATATGTATCTTCGCTCTATCGCGCATCAATACTATAGACAATTCAGTTCATGCTCGCGAGAATTTAGATTGTTCCGATAATTGCCCGGCAATTTTCTTATTTCATTCATTATAAAGATATATCGGATCGCTGTGATATATGCGTTTGTGAAAATTTGAGTCGGTTTTGACGATGAAAATCTCTTTCTATTCGTGCGTTAACGCAATGTTTATAACTAAATATTTCATATTTTTATAAATCTTGATATTTAGCGGATGAAATTAGCTTTTAAGTTTACAGTATTTAATTAACATTCTCTGGTATTTATCTTACAAGATATTAATTAATTCGGAATTATAAGATCGTATTAAATCGATTAGCTGACTATCGAAAAGAACAAATTCATTTTTGTACTTTATCAAAATAATTTCACACGATCATAAAATTAGCGAACGGAAAACTTGACCTATTCAATACACTACGAATCATCCGCGTGGCGGTAGCATCCTTCGTGGTCAAAGTCTAACTGAAGAAATCTTGAGAGATTTTACATAGAATAGGGTAATTTCGCAGAGCTGTATTTGCTTAACCGAAAGAAATTACGCGACATTTTAATCTCACGATAGATCCCTTTATTCTCTCGAGCCACTTCACCCGAAACGCGAGTGCTTCCTCGCGTTCACGAGCGCGCAATTAACGAGAGATCCGTCCCTTCAAAAGGGACACGCATTTGAAAGATCTTTATCATTGTTTCTCGTTGCGTGCTACAGAGTACAAAATTGTTTCTGAAACTTTTCGAATCCTTTCATTGATATACTTTTTCAACAATCGCGCTCTTCGAATAAACGCGCCAACGACATCGCTGTATCTTCGTCGTGTCTTCATCGCAAACAGTTGGCACGAAGAGGCACACACATTCAAAATATAATATTGAACGGAGAATCAATGAAGAAAGAAAGACCGCGTATTCGAAGCCAAGACGAGCGATTGTATATAGCGGATATTTCGTTTTGGACTCGCCAAGTATTCCGAATGGCATATACTCGAGGAATTTTCGAGGAGGAAATTACGCGCTATGATGCAGATTATGTGACTAAGACGTATGTAAGGTAATGAAAGGGGAGTCAAGAATGCGACTTCGCGGCAAAAAGGCTTATTCACAGCGGAAAGCGATTCGTACGTGTTTATCCTTTCAACTATATTCTGGCACATACGATACGATGTTCGCGAACGTCAAGGCTTTCCGTTGCGAATGGCTTAATTCTTTGAGGGGCGATGGTGCAGCTTATGTATGTACTTCACGCGAATATGTATAAGTCACAGTGTAATGTATTAGGTGCCACGACTCTTTTGTGCGTTTCTATGTTGGTGCGATGTGGTTTAATTTGTGAACTACAGTGCCTAAGTTTCGCTCTAATAGTAGCTTCTCTCTTTCGGAGGTCCTGCACAAAATACGCTTTCTCGGCCCCTGAAAGAGTTAAGAAAGAGAATTTGAGGGTAGGGAA
>NW_021850434.1:677705-679010 GCF_003651465.1 Formica exsecta
AGGGAAAGAAAAACAAGGAATAATTCGATATACGCGAATAGAGGAGCTCGCACACTACTTCACGAAATATAAGAGGTAATTATTACGATCATTATTGATTAGTATTTAAGCCTATCTCGAAGAGATATCGATCCTTCGCATTTACTTCGCTATTGATATCGTATGTAGATCGTTGAAAAGAAAACGTTTGTCGTATAGAGACTATACTTTGTGAATTCATCTACGAACCTTGTGAAAAATACTCCCGTCTCCTAAAAAGAAAACTCACATTTTTTAAGTTTTATTCAATAAAATTTATTGAAACAAATTTTATTGAATAAAATATTTCCACAAAAAAAGAGAATACAATAATACACAAGGTATACTCGGAATCCCCTGACGGAAGTCCTAACTATACACCAGTCGACGTATTTAGCTTTCGAGTCTAAATATTTTAATTATTAGAGATAATATATATAAATAATAAGTAACGCTCGTGCGTGCGTTAAATGAGAGGAATGTTGTTGCACCGGAAGCTTACTAAAAAGCAGCCGTTAACGATCGATTATACATAATTATAATCCAAGGATGACATTATTGAAAAATAAACACGATATAAATATATATATATATACATATATTATAATGAAAACTTGTATTAATTTTATGCGCGTAATTGTGTGAAGGAGTACGCGATATGTAAATAATAATAATAGTCATTCTTCGTCAGTAAATAATTATCCAGCAAAGTGTCTGTGAAACGATTGGCTTTATTGCCCAAATAATGATGTAGATATTTGCGCTCAGATAGATTTTTAATTTCTCACGCAATTGCTATTTTATGCTACAAGATACATAAGTTGATTTTCCTATAATTATGATATAATATATACTTATATATATATCAATATAAAGAGAGCTTACAATGCTCTTACGAACTTCAATAAATCAAAACAGCAATTTTATGCATTTTATAATCATTGCAGATTTAATCAGTGAAAAGAGAACATAGGTGAATCAGCTTATACACGTGAGAATAATAAGTTAATATTATCGTTTTAAAGATCGAAAAATTGTTAATTGCAAAAATATAAAATATCTCATCACAAAACTGTAAGAGAAAAGAATTTTTCTTGCAGAAATCTTTTCACCGACACTCTGTGCCATTGCAAGTTTGGTCGCAATCATGTGATAGAAGGGATAAAGTCACCAGATGACAACATAGCGAAAGAGATCATTGCGAGAATTAAATTAATTAACCAGGCACTGCCACACCGGACCAACAAAGCCGAAACGAATAATTGAAGGGATTCGGGGAGGGAAAGA
>NW_021850434.1:679254-710314 GCF_003651465.1 Formica exsecta
GAAAGAGGAAAGAAACATACGCAGAAAGAGAGCCAATAATCCTTTATCAATTTCTCATAAATGAAAAAGCTATAAAGAAGAAAGATATATGAAACCGAGGCCCTTCCTTAACGAATGCGAATGCGTAGCCCTCGATATACGTGTGCGTGATAAGAGAATGAGACAAGAGAAAACGCGAACGAGAGAGAGAAAGAGATAAACAGAAGGAAAAAGAATGATACAATGCGAACTGTTTTTCTTCGGCAAACAACGTCTTTGTATACTCTATACCCGTGTTGTAAGGAGAAAAAAACCACGATTCTTGTATATGTACATCAATATCTCGATAGTAGCCGTAAGCCTAACTAGTGAGTCGCGGATTTGCGATAAGGCCAGAGAATCAAATGCGAGAACTGAGATTTCAATTGCAAATGATTGCACTGATGTTTATTTATTTTTTTTTTTTCATTTTTACTCGGGACCGACAGAATTATTTGTGCAAGTTTAAAGCGCAAATGCCATTTTTCATATGCCATTATATAAGTTTTCATTTACGTAAATAGTATTTACATATTTTATATGTGTGTGAATATATAATTGACCGATACTATCTACTTAAATAAATAGTTTAATCATAAAAATATAGTGTGCCCAGATGTTTAAGTAATGCAATTTTCTTTCATAGCAATAACAGCACGTAATTTCATTTCATATAGCTCTAAGTCACGAATCTGCAAGAAATAAACGGAAAAAAAGATAGCAAGAATTTGCATATGTATGCGCGCCGGAAGCAAATCCGCGACACATTATTATTTAACATAATGTAGTGAGTTTTCGATGTCTTCGAGTATAATTACAGTTTGTACACGTATACACACAGTTATACGCAACATACATACATACATATACATATGCGCGCGCACAAATGACATCACTCACGGATTTACCAGAGATACACTATATTGAAGGAGGAAGCGAGGACAATGGCAGGCATAGAACGGAAGAAGTTAACGTTTCGTCGGAGCAGGCGATAATGGCAGGCAGGACACAAAAAAAAAAAAATAAAAGTATAAATTACATGTTGTGGTGTAAGCAGTTCTTCGAATGTCGAATAGCGACGAATACGTCTGTAAATTTTCGTAAATTCGCTCATTCACATCAATTCCTATTTTCATTGTATACCGTTAACAAAACCAGTTTCATTGTAACCCGAGTTGCATCGGCACGTCATTGCCGCATCATTTGTAACGATATATGATTATATTGGTTAATAAAAGTTATCTAGACGTATAATGTGTTTTCTGCCTCGTTGAAATTATTAATCCTTATATTTCTTTCTTTTGTTTCTTTATTCAAATTTATTACTCTTTCAATCACAAGAAAAAGAGAAAAACGCACGCAAAAAGTTTATAAGAATTATTTATACATGATATCCGTATTTTTTTATCTGTTTTATGTAGACATATTGTTTCTCATGTGTGTGTGTGTGTGTGTTTGTGTCCAAGTTTAGATATTATTAGATATATAAATACGTGAATATACGTATATACTACATTACTACTGTACAATATTGAATTACAGAGATTTTATATATCTATAATAGCAGAGAGAAAGAGAAAGAGAGAAATTCTATTTCAAATATTTTTTAACTTGCAAGTTTTAATTTTAGTTATGTAAATTAAAGTGTATTTCTCCTCTGGTGAGTTGTTTGTCAGTGCTTAAAATACAGATCAACAGCCAGTAAACGACATTCACGTAACAGATTCATGTATCTACTGCAGATACAAGTTTCCAAATATATCATTTTTTTCCATACATTATATAATTTACATATAAAAATTCAACATTGAAATATACTTGATTCAAAGATATTTATAATGGAAACATATTAATTCAGTTTGAACATTATTGATAAAAAGTACACACGAGAGCCGTGTAAATTCAATTGAATTTCACATTCACCACGCGAGATGGTGATTGTTTCTACCCGATCTCGGAAACGCAGTGCACAGCGATACAATTCCACATTGCTTCATATATTCTTCGAATTATCATTAACTTATTAACACCTTGCATTTAATATTTGTATATACTGGGATGCTATCTAAACTTGCACGTGAGGATCGCAAAGCCGGTGCTTAGACCTCATGCACGCCTTGCGAATAATCAGCTCGGTTAAAGTTATTAGGTCGGTTGAATTATTAATCGTTGCATTATTAATTTGGAGATCGTATCGTGCCTGAGCCACCTGCGCGTATAAAGTATGTTAAGGACATCGTTCAATGAAATCTAGCACGATTTTTTTGTTGCACGGCATTTATAATACATCTGCGATAGTATAAACATTAATAAAAGCTTTTAATGTAACAACTTTTACTTGTAAGAATGCCAAAAGATTACTTTTACATAAAAAAAATTGTTTTATATGCCGAAATAAAAATTGTAAAAATATGTAAGTAAAGTTTCTTGCTTTCCTAAAATTGTATTTAGATGCAGAAAAACTATTCATGTTTCGTGGCTATAGAAAAAGATAATCTAAGAAGGAGTATGAATGTAATTATGTAAAAATCGGCTTACGTAAAGTATTACGGAAACGAATAAACCGGACGTATGAATCAGGAACCATAATTAACGAAATACTCGAATGACAAGAGTAACGCGAACGAGCGACGAAAAGACAGAAGGCGAGCAACGTTGAACGAGCGAAATTATAAACGAGGTGGAAAACGGCCGGACCGAAAAAAAAGGTACATAAATGCATATGTATGGTGTAGGCGCGACATCGCCAGAAGTGTTCGCTGGCTGGTTGGTTGGCTGGCATTGTGAACGACCGGTAAACAATTAGTCGCGCCGTATGGCGATGAATCATTATTAAAGACGACGATGACGAGAGCCGACTGTCCTCAGGCGCTCTGTCGTCTCGGTCATTCGTGGCGGGCCTGGTTAACATGCGACATTAATTTGCGTAAGGTGTGTTTTGGGGTGCTACTTGAAAAGGCAGCAGCGGATGTGGGTGCGCGATAGAAAGGAGATGACGTACCGAAAGCGAGGAAGAAGAAGAAGAAGAAGAAGAAGAGGAGCACCGGCCCCGCGCAGGGGCCTCATTTGCCTTTCAATGCGCTGCTTCCCTTCGTCTTCTTCTCATTGTGCAACACGGCCATTGTCGTGGCTCCGTATACCATGTATTACCTGCACCTATCCGTATTCCTGTCGGCGTGGGTGGCGACCGCGCACGGCAGCCGCGTTAAAAGGCCGATTCCTAAAACATGTTTCAGATACTCGTGACCTGTCCGTGCCTCGCATTTTCTGAGGATAATCGCTGGAAGAATTATTCGTCTCCGGTGTTCACCGCGACTATCGAGTGAAATCCGTGTTTACGGGTCGCTAGGTGAGACGTGGAATCATCAATGACAAGAAACATCGGGTGAATGATTGTAAGAAATTGTAATAGTAAGAGAGAAATATTCAAATTTATAATATATGTATTTGTAACTGTATGAAGGAATACCCCCTAAAAAATGTTACAATGCTGCATTTTTTTCATTTTATCTGCTTAATTTTGTTGAATAAAAATAATATTTTGCGCGCTACAATGTTTTTTTTTTTTTTCTTCGAATTACGTTACTTATATAAGCGTTTCAGTGTTAAGAGAATTTAACACATTTGCATTCTACAAAATTCTCTTCTAATTTCCAACTATTCGCATTCCTCGCAAAGTACACAGGCCATGCCTTCAGCTTGTTTAACTACGATCCATCATCGAGATAACGAGGCTACTGGGAATTCATCCCAAGTAATCCCGTGCTTGAAAGGCTGATAACATTCTACAACTACATTCTACTACGGGAGATTTCTCCTCATCAGTACGCGCGGTTGCGACGTCAAATATCGTAAGTCTCTGGCGTGCTTCCGGATACCCGGCGGCTTTCCACTCTAGAGGCAACGTAATAGTCCGTATAATGGCGGTCGGGCGGCGGGTGCGGGTGCGGGTGCGAGTCGATTCGATTCGACTTGACTCGACTCGACTCGACTCGAGGAAGCGAATCGACTCGGAGAAGCCCCGGGCGACTTGGCGCAGCCGTGCGAGGTGAGAGACCACAGACTGTTTGTACCGCTTAAGCTAATGAGGTACAGATGGCGATATATTGTTGTGTGTGCGCCGTAAGGTGGACCGCAGGGTGCGACGAAGAGAAACGCGCGGGACGCACACACGCACACGCAATGCATACGAGAATCCGGCGCAAGGTGGCTAGGAAAGGCGGACGCGGGCGCCAAGCGAAAGGGGTTGCCCTCGTTTGATCCGATCCTTATCTCGGCCAGCCGGTCGGTCCTGGCTACCGCCACGCGATCGCTATCTCGTTCCGATACGCACCCTCCTTTTAACCCGGTGTTACCTGTAAAACCTGCGAGAGCTCGACTGCACACGCTCGCCTTTTTCGGCCTGGCCCGACTCGGCGCAGATGCGCCAGGGCGCACTGCTTGCATACCGGCGCGTACAAGTCGATCCTTGCACGATAATACGTCACCCCTGACTGATGTCCGGCCGTTCCGCGGTATGTACGATACGATAAGAGCGAGCGCTAAGATTTACCGCACGTTAGTAACGGCAGGGAAAGCTTTCAAAACGACCGCTTCTGCGTTATCATCCATTATTCTTACATAGAGAGATAAACAAATTCTTTTTTCTAAATAAATTTTTTAATGAAAATATCTTCCATTATTTTTTATGTAAAGATTAGAGAGACGAGAAACGAAAAGGAGAGCAAACTTATTAACTATTCACAATCCGTAAGAAAATGTCAAACGTGTCATTTTTCATTTCTAATACTCTTTTTTACACTGTGTACAGTGTTTCGTAAACTGTTCGCGAAAAAAGTGTTTACCAACGCGCGACAACGAAGATCTAGATACGTGCACGTAAAAATACATAGGACGATTTGAAGAGGCGACTGAAATTGGTGCGAAACGAGAGCAAGTTGGAACGAACAGTCGCGATTTCACACCGCGCGACCGTGATCCGTGATTTCACGGCAGCTGCTCGCAAGACAGGAAGTGAGACATCATACGTGTGCGCTGGCACTAACTTTCTTGCATAATGTGAAATCGGGAACGGAACACGCGTTGGCCGCTCGTCTTTAAGACCGACAATCGCCGATGAAAGAACAATGAAACGATGAATCGTTCTTGGCCAGCCGGCTCGACTGGCGCACAGAGTGCGTGCTCCAATTGGCTCCTTCAAAAGGACAAAATTATTTCTTACGAGAAATAAAATATTTTTACGTAAAGATAGAACATAGAATTATATAGTAAGCAAAAAGAAAATGAATATTCTCTTCTTTATAATAAAAATGCGAAACAAAAATTTAGCTTTTTAAATATTAAACTAATACAAATATATTAAAAAATTCGTTACTTTATTTAAATCGTTGCTACTGGAATATTTATTAAATATAATATCGCGAAATCACACTATAACAAAAGACGTTATACGAATTAATTTAAAACTTTCAAATAATCACATTTATTGCGTGCATGCATATACGTCACAGGCTCGTCGCAAATAACTCAAAGCCGATAATAGCCTCGGTTGTTGTTTGCACTTTTCTTCAAAGGGGAAAGAACTTCCGCTCTCTTCTTAGGGGCGGAATAAGTGCATCCTTAATTACCTTCTGGCTCGGACCGATAAAAGGATAATAGGCGCATCTTCCCTCTATTTCCGCTCTCGTCTATATACAGGCCCAATTTTTTAATAGTCGTCATTACGGGCTTTCTCGACATAGACGAGCGCCGGAGATGTAATCCGTGGGCATCAAACTGGAACGTTTCGCGTTCGGTATAATGCAGACAGGATGCTAATTTGATTATTAGTCCGATTGCGGCAGTTATGAATCGCAGAACTGCTAGATTGCGGTAATCACTATTTTCCGACAGCGCGCGCTTTCTTATCGCGGGAAACACCGAACGCTGTAATTACGAGCGTTTATCTATAAAAACAATATGTCGAATTCGAGTTCCACGGGAAAATGAGACTCGTGTTTCGAAGCCACCCGATCGGATTAATCGCTTTTTATTCGCTCTTTCGACCCCGGGAGTTTATGTATCGAATAGAAATCTCTCTCGCATTGTGAGTCACAAAAAACATTTTCACGAGTATATCACGAAATATTTTTGTAGGCGCGGGCAACAAAATCTGAATTTTTAATAAATTATCCTAAATATATATATCAGGTCTACCGGAAAGTTCTGTCCGTTTTTGGAATAAAACAAAATACAAATTTTTATTACGGTCAATAAACTTTATTAAATAATGTAATTGCCATTATTCGGAGAAGTATTGTCAGCAACTGGATAATTTAAATACAGCAGTCCAAGAAAAGAGGCCGCCGATGTTCAATAGGAAGAACATCATACTGCATCATGATAATGCCAGGCCACATGCTGCTTTGGATACTCGTCAAAAAATTGCAGAACTAGGCTGGAAAATTCTGTCGCATCCACCATATTCCCCGGACTTAGCACCCACCGACTATCACTTGTTTTTGTCCTTACAAAATTTTTTGAGGGGCAAAAAATTCAAAAATGAAGAAGATATCAAACAAGCACTGGTTCAATTTTTCGCATCAAAAGATAAAACATTTTTCGAAAAAGGGATATACAAATTGCCCTCACGCTGGCAAGAAATCATTAATAATAATGGCAATTACATTATTTAATAAAGTTTATTGACGGTAATAAAAATTTGTATTTTGTTTTATTCCAAAAACGGACAGAACTTTCCGGTAGACCTAATATATCCAAATACTCGCGCATATATCTACATAAATCGTTGACCAACAAGAAATTGCGATGAAAAAAAGCATTGTGAACAGGAATATTTCTAAGACCGGCTTGTCGGCTCATCGTAAATCCCGACGAGATTCTTTTTACAGGCGGCACGAAATAATGTAGGTGGATACATAAACTAGGTGGACTGCACTTATCTGCAACCCCGTGCAAACGTGCCAGCATACTTATGTTAAATTACGGGTAGACACACGTGCAAGTGCCATTAGTTTTCTCTCGTGCGTACGCCGCCATGACTAGGCAAAGCATTGGCGTTTCATACGCGTTTATGCAAATATCTCTCGGCTCTAAGAGCGCCGCAACCACCGGAGGTTGTGAGCGTGCGGCGATAGCGCGAAAAATCGCAAATAGTCAGTCGCAAAAATCTGATTACGTTTGTTAATGGCACGAACGATGATTTCCCAACCTAACGGATCGTCTCTGTAGCTTTATGCGTAAAAACAACTAGAACTACACACAGAAAAATACATACTATATACAAGTAAATATTACTTGTTTCAAGTATTTCATAAGTTCATATATCCGCAAATCTATCATAAGTTTATCATAAGCATCAAATTTATTCAAAATATATTCTGAATCCTAATAAATTTAATATTTCAATCAAGAATATTAAATTATATAATTGAAAGAAATACATTAAATTTTTCTGATCTAATAAATTTTCTTACATTAAATTAACCATATCTGACTTTTCTTCGATAAAATTTTATAATATTCTTCAAAAGAAAATATTTACTTTTTTTGAGTACATGATAATGAGTATTTCTAAAATTTGTGACAAGTCTATTTTAAGACTATTATTAAGAAAATATTCTTTGTTAAAGATAACTGTTACTTAAAAGAAGTAAAGTAAACTGAGTAATCATTTTACTTAGCAATAGAATAATATTTTTCTGTGTGTAGGATATACAAATAAGAAAAGAGAGATATTGGCTTTTTTTAAATATTCTTATCTAAAGAAAAAAAATATAATTTTTTCATAATTATCTTAATTTTTATCTTGATAATTATCTGTTTATAGAGCAAATTAATTTTAAAATTGCTTAGAATTTTTTCTCTTCCAAAACGTGATTTTATATTATATGTCATCTTTTGCAAAACCATTCTTGAAAGCAACTTTCACATTTTTTGCTGTTCACATATCAATCACATATTGTCAAACGGTTTAATTAGACAATTAGACTTAAATGCAGATCTTTCATCTTTTTTTTTTGCAGTGCGTTACAATTAAAGAGCTAGGATATAATAAAATAATAAAAGAGTTAGGATATGTCCACACCGGGAATGTATCTAACATGCACTCACGGTCTCTCGCGAGTTCCGCGGACTATCGATCTTCTCACGGTTTCTCTTCTTGCGGTCTAGGGAAGACGAGAGAATCGTCGGTAGCCACGAGAGAGACAGGTAGACCTCGTGAAACCGCGCCGGAAGATAGATGAGAGAGACCGATCGCTCGAGAGACAGGAGCGACGAAGAAGAGACTTCTCCGAAGGCAACCGGGGGGAGGGAGAGAATATAGAATCGAGAGAGAGAGAGAGAGAGAGAGAGAGAGAGGGCAGGGAGAAGAATTGAAAGAAGTTATGAAAATAAGGCGAAGCCGGAAGGGGGCGTACGATATGCGCATGCGACGATCGACACGCAAGACAGGCGCTCTAATTTTAGATCTTGTCACTCTGACGCCAGCTGGCGTGCCCCTCCCCGCCTATTACACGCGTTTACGCACACACGCTGTAGCTAGCGAGCGCAGCGCGAAGCGCACGCTGCTCTCCGTCCGGAGGCTCTCACACGCGCAGCGCGACGTGCACGTCACGATCGTGCACCAGCAGCCTCACGCACGGATGCGAAATGCGCGAGAGATGGATACTCACCCGGCTATTACGCGCGACTCGATGATACGCACGATACGTGCGTAAAAACCGCAGGATGACCTCGCGAACACCTCCTCTCCATATGTCCATCTGCGTGCCACCGACTGTTCCCGAACCGGGAGCAGTCATTTAATACGAAATTCCCATCGCGAAAAAAAGAAAGGGAAAAGGGTAGATCCCGTCGAGTTTCACTAGATTTCTCTTCGTAAAATCATGCCTGGATAAAATGATATTTGTCAATAGGAATTTCGTATAAATTATAACGGTAACAGACTCTCTTATTCCGAAGATGGGCTTGAAAATTGTGTATCATACCTAGACATTAATATGAGAAATTCATTAAACAAATTATAGACGAAAGAAGTGAAGGGACAATTATGGGATCCTGTCCTTTAATTTATGTGAAGTAAGCATTAATCCACCATAAGTCATTCCGCTTAAACATTAATTGCAAATCAAATAAGAAACTTGATATCTCCTAGCGTCGATGAAATAATTATGAAGGTAACGGTAGAGGAGAAAATGTGCGATTTTCATTTCTGAGATATTAAAATAATTACTATTATTACACATCAGGTTGTGGATGGTCGTTACCAACAAGAAGACTCGGTTTGATCTAAAAGTCTGCGCAATTTACTGATATGCATGTATTTTTTCTGGCCTGCTGCGAGGAAGTGCACGCGTGTCTATGATTGCCAGTTGAACATGCGGATTTAATGTCATCCGTCTTGCTGTGAGAAGTGTGTATCATGGTATAATTCATTTTTTATAAGCTTCATATATTTCATCTTATACTGAAGCAACCAGGATTGGCAAAAAACTTGTTATTTTTATTTCAAACAAAAAACATTGTTTTTTTTTTTTTTGTTTAAAACAATGTTTTTCGTTTTATTTGTGTTTTTAAATAAAGTAACAAAAAAAAAACATATTTTAAACCAAAAAAGCATGTGTTAAACACGCAAAAAAACACTTGATAGCTTTGATCTGTGTAAATATCACGATTGGCATGTTTTAAACACATTGTTTAAAACATGCCAATCCTGGAAGCAACCACATTCTAACTTGACATAATGATTAATATGTAAATAAAATATGAAAAACATGAAAAGAGAGAGAAAATAATCATTATTATAAATATATAAGCTGATATTTAGCCGTCGATAATTATCGAATTAAATTTTCTTGTTAGATTTAATTGAATATTGAGTCTGCTTTTTTCTCCCTCCAAATTATTACACTCTCTTAATCATTACACTCGACTGTCTAATTTCTCGTCAAAATAAAAATTGTTTATTCTTCTATAAAAGGTTAAACGTGTTCTTGTGTCTACTTATAGAAAACGCTATGCATAGCAGAACAGGTAGTCGCTTAAAGAATCTCGTAATTTACACCTAACGCGTGCACCTGCCGAGTCTACCGTCCAGACTTGGCAGGGCAAACTCAATCTTCCGTATCCGGGAAAGCGCGCCGAGTCCGCGTGCAAGGCTATTACGCAAATCGTAAAAGGCCGGAGGTGGACGACGAAGAAGAAGGCGAAACGAGTCGTCGAAGAATAGGCTGTAATTTCGCGAGGTGGCACCGCGCGATGCATGAGCTAGATCAGTTCGGTCTCTCGATAAATTGCAGACTGCATAAAACGAGGAAGAAATAACAAAAAGAGAGAGAGAGAGAGAGAAGGCATCGTACCCTTTTCTCCCAAGATATATCTTACACGAGCGTTGTATCTAACGGGGCGCGCTGATGAGAGAACGGAGGGACGGATGATATCTTCGCTCTAAGAGTTCCGTGGCAATCGGGAATGGAAAGAAGGCGCACTCATTGGACCTTCACTTCCTCTCATTGTTCTCTATCGTCTCCTTTCCTTCGCACTATCGCGGAGGCGCTTTCTCAGCTCGCCTTAATTCGCCCGGTCGTATTCAGGGGTGAGGGAGGAGGAAAAAGAAGAGAGAGGTGGGACCCGATGGTAACAGTGTAACATCCGATTAGCTCATTATGCGAAGATCGACATTGATAAATTCGACGCGTTGGCCGCTCGAAATACGCGGTTGCGGGCGATTCCGCTCTAGTCGCTCCGCGTTATGCTACCAACACGCTCTCGTCGCTTCCGACAGAAGAGATATTCTCCATGAGAGAACGGTTGTCGATTATTTCTCGTAGTCTAGCGGTACTGTCGCAACTACAAGGTGACGCTGATAATAAGCTTCCGGAGACATCATTGATCCCCTTAGGAACACATCGAAAAAGAAATTGCATTTTTATTAATTAATTATACACACACAAGAAAACCCGCACAAAATTTCCGATATCTAAAGTGAAATATTTTAATAGAAAATTAATATGTATTTTTAATTTGAGAGAATGCCAATTATTATAACATTAGATAGTTATATACATATAACATATATACATATATATATATATATATATATATATAATATAAAATATATCTATCAAATTCACGCAATTCCAGATTATAGTAGATATTATTATGTAAATTACTAAAAAAAAATTAATGTCATGTAAACACACGTAGCTTTTTCCAAGTGAAAGTGAATTCTTTTTTGCTCGTACGATATTTCACGAAGTATCAAATTCATAGTAATTAATGTTGTATAAAGTTTTTATTGTATCCAACTCGTTAAAAGACAACAGGTGTATAGATATGCAAGTATACGGTTGTTAATGATCCAAGGTTTTTCTGATACGACCAGGTGCGCACTGTCAAGTGGCAAAAACCAGGTGAGAATCAAGGCTGCGCGAGAAAGTTTTCAAAGGAAAAGCAATCTGGCCAGATTGATTAATTACGACCAATGATTACATCAATTTACGCACGTATCAATTTAATAATAATCGATAAAACGATCTAATCGATATACCAAAAGAATTTATCATCGTTAATAGCTTCCTGCACTTCCGTACGTATGTGCGTGGTAAAAATAACTACTATTCTCACCGTAACGACCAGTGCAAGGATTGAGAAAATAGGATGAAACGGGTTTCGCATATTCTTAGAAATCTCTCAGGGAACAATCAACGGCGCATCGATTCGCATTCTCAAGCCGTCCAGAACCGCCCATCGTTTAGAAAGTTTGTGCGGAAAGAAGGGCCCCTCTGTACGATACAACGTCCGATTAGTTCAACGACGCGTAGATCGCGGCGATAAATTCGCGGTGCAGAGGATACGCCGCAGCTGGTTGTACGCGCGCGAATCGTACGATCGCGATCTCTCACCGCCACCTTAACGGTAACATCTGGCCGCGGTTTCGGCGCTTAGCGGTCTCAAGGACCGCAGATATTTCGCTGATGCGGTGCGTGCGTCGGTAGGCAGGTATTCGGCAGGTGGTGACCTACCTGTCTGCCCGCGGGCCGGAAGCGAAGGTGGAGAGATTCAGTCCGGGGCTATACGTCATCGCCGAGTTATCCTTTATCGCGGGCTCAACGAGAGAGTCAAATTACGGGCCTTCGGCCTTATTTTTATGATTTCGGCGAGGCCGCGTACGATAGAAGCAACCGGCAGATAAGAAAGGTGCACGATCTTCGATTATAAATCATAACTTGACTGGATAGGAACGATAAACGAACTTCCCCAATTTTGTAACAAGATTCATCTGGCAAGCTCGCGAAATAATAAATTTTTATATTTATTTATCTGCCGTTTGAGCGACACACTGTTTTGTTTAATTCTAACCGCGACAAATTACTGAATACGTGTTAAATACAGTTTACGACCCGTGACGTTCGAGGATTAGTCTTGACTTGTTACTAATGTATACTATTCATCATTCACATCGATAACGTGAAAGTCATAATGTCCCTGATCTCCGGGGATTATCATCGTGTTACTTCCTGAAGATTATCTCCGGACTGGTAGTTTGCGAGGGGAAATGCGATGAGAAACACTCGGCAATTAATCATAATGCAGTCTTTTCGATTGTCTCCCTCGTTATTTAGATGCAAAAATGCTTAAAATTTTAATAACATCTTAATAACACGCTAAACTTCTCAGATAACGCTTTATGTTTTAAAACAACAATTTTATTCTATAAAAACCAGGTTCACAAATCTCTATTTAATCAAAAATTAAATATTTTTTAAACTAATTCTACTAAATAATATTACAACGGATAAACTTTCGCGAATATATCGCAATATATTTACACATTTTTGTTCAACGGAAGAATTTCTTTGCCCAATAAGATTTAAAGCGAAAAAAAAAACATCAAAATAAAGGTGCCGCGTAAAGTAAATTCTCTGTTTTAAAACCAGCGAGAATCCCGGTATGAATAAAACCTCAGGTCTAAGTTTCATTTCTCAACATTTGCGGCACCTCTAATCGATTTCCCCATGAATCTTCTATAAATCATGTCCTATCGATAGCGAAACGTTATCGAGAAAATCGACTGATACGCCATCCTAGCGGCTGTACGACGTATTATCTCTTTGACATCTTTTTTAAACCTTAAACATCGGCGCGTATTTTCAAAACATTCGTGTAACGTAATAACTGTAATTTGATATCGGAAACATGTGTGTGAAAAAAGTATCTCATTTAATATATTTCCAATAATACTATCTAAAGTTCGCAAAAATTTTGCGTTAAATGTCATCGACATCTCCGTGCTTGTACAATACTTAACGATTAGAAGCAAAAATTGCAGAGCTCGTAAAATTTGCATCTTTTCTTTCCCCGGCGTATCGTGCCTCAAGTTATTCAGCAAACACTGTCGAGTTGCAATTCATTGGATTAAATTTTTATTGTCGCTTGCCTTGCGTATGTGACTTTTTAACCCGTCCTGTCCAGCAGCACTATTTATCACAGTGCACGCAAGCTGCGCGATCGCATAAATAACTACGATTGACGTATGTGCGACGCAGCCGTTAAGACGTATTATTCAAAGCTACGTTTTTGCATCGCGCGCGCGCGCGCGTGCGCGTACATCATATCGATCAAAACACAACAAAAAGTTATTTTGCAAAAACAATACAAAATATATTTCGCGCCTTCAATAATAACAATCGATATTAATAAGAATTAACATTTTACAAGACGTATGAGAACGTTGCGTGCGGACAAACAGGTCATTACAATGTTAGATGCATATTAAAGATCAAGCAATATTAATTGTATATAAGTACGAAATAAAAACAGGAAATTCTATTTATAATATTTACATTATTAGTCGTGTAACATAGAGATATATTTGAAAGGAACCTCGAAATACACGGCATACAAAATTATAAGTAAAATCCTATCTCGAATCCGGTCGCGAATTATAAATCGTTTAAAGCGAATAACTGTACGATAAATCGAAAAATCATAGCTGCGAAAGAGACACGCACGCAGATATGTATACATCGCGTCTTGGCCGAAAAATACATTTATGAACAACACGCGCGCACACTCGCCGGACTTACAGCGGTGTTGCGTAATAACAACGTGGCTGGGCCACCACCGACAATTACCGGGCTTGACCAATTCGCAGATCAAACAGGATGCGAATCGATCGAATCGGCGGAGCCAGCCGGGCGCGCGTGCAATTACCGGAACAGTGCCTCTCGCATACGGCGGCACGCACCGGATACGCGCGGCCGCGCGGAGGCGCCGCAATGAGAATTCATGAATTAAAGGCTCGCGCGCCATGTGCCCCGAGGGCTAACCGGCTAACTCGCGGTCTCCCAAGAATCCCGACGGTGTGGCCCACCTGTTTCGTGTCCACCCGTTCGCCGCTCGGCCCATCCGCGTCCCCGCGTTACCGCTCCAGTTGGCACAGATGTTCGTTTGACTTCGACTCTCCGGGTTTCTCTCCCGCCGTTTAGCCCGCGCGCAGCCGTCTCTTTTTGTCTCTCTCGTCGGTGCATTCTCCTCTCTTTATTATAGCCCAAGCGCCACCGAGAGTTGAGCGAGCGAGAGAGAAGGGAAACAGAGGAACAGAGAGAACGGAAGCAAAATTGATAGATGGATAAGAACGAAATGAAATGGATGAATATAAGCCGGCTGTTCTTTTGATAGCAGATTCTCTCGTTGATTTGGACTCGATTTTTCTTTAGCAAAAATGTCGAAGAAGATCGTCATTTCTTGCAAAGTTTCCAATTTTTCCTATCATGTATTTTTGTGACTGTAATTATAAAGAACAATGGGTAAAATGAATCGATTTTGGCCTAAAAAGTGTAACGTAAGTTATACATGTAATCTTAATCTTTTTGGGGTCACTGAATACGACGGTAGCAATTTTATCCGTCTAAACCCGTGAGAAAGTGATCAAAATTCGCCTTAAACCGTCTAACCAAATTATTATTAAAAGTGACTTATTTCAACCTCTTTAAAGCGAATTTTAACCATTTTCCACGGGTTTAGACAAATAAAACTACCATATTCAGCGACTGTAAGATTACATGTATAACTTACGTTACTTTTTAGGCCAAAATCAACTCATTTTACCCATCGTCCTTTCAAATTAAGATTTTGTTAAACTCCACTTATTTCCAATTAATTAAAGAATGTAGTTTTATTAACCTTTTAACTTTACAAAGTTTAATTTGTAAAAAGCCCTTTTTTCAATCGCTTAAAATTATTAATGCCAGAAGACTTCTGATTAAAAAAAAAAATCGTCTTTACAGGTTGGCCAGAGAATCTGCTATAAAAGAAACATCCGTTTTAAGATATTTTGTATAATAAAGCAAAGCTGCTACAATATGTAGTATTTTTGAAAAGACTTATTTGACATAATAATTCGGCAAGTTATTCAAAAAACGTGACATATATTCGCGTTATATGAAGCATCGACCTCGTCAACATTTGACAAATTCTTTTATCAATTTATAATCTGAATTTTTTAAGATTCCGTTAAAGTAAAATTTATATTAAATTAACTAAACAATTATAATCATCAATTATAAAGATCATAAAAAATTCCTTTTTTCAATCGATTAATTATTTAGAAACTACTAAACATTTTTATTTTTTCAATCTATGCACACGTAGAAATTCGTCAGTTTATAGCTGTTGCGAACAAAATATATATCTTATCTAAAAACATCGACGTAAGTTAATAAACGCATGCGACTATAATGTACCGATATGCGAATACGCGAACGCGCACATCTGTCGAATACCAAGAATGATAGAGAGAGAGTAAAAGGTAATATCCCGGCACACACATTGTCCAGACAAATGTCTCCCTACGAATAGAAGGGTGGGAATAAATGCGTGTATAGCAGACGTTTGATAATTAAATGCAATCAACCGACGACGACAACGACAGGATGTGACGTGAACTGATCCAGCATGGCTGCGCGGCTTTTTACGCGCCTATCTGTCGTTCTAATGTGTAATTTGAAGGTGTTCGACGCGGTTGAACAAGCTAATCGCATGACGGATGCCGATCAGGAAACGCGACGGCGCGGCCTTCGATTTCCAGGATATTATTTCCTATCGCGGAAATCGCTATTGCCATGATCGAGTCACGAACGATACTCAACGAAATCAGCGAGGAGCGCGCAATCTACGTGTAATTCCGCACTGATTCTATATTCGATTATTTAAGAAATTTACCGTAAATTGTAAATTAGAAAGAAGGTGCATATATAACGAACATATATATATATAATTTTAATAAATTATAATAATTACACAAATGTTTGGATAAAAATGAAAAGTTAAGTGATTGCAAACATAACAATTTGTGTTCTACTTTTAATCGCGCATATTATGCGTATGAGATTTCACAGATACAACCGGTATAAAATCGATAATATATAATTTTTTGATAATACAACACACATACACATACACACTGATTAAAACAGTGACATAAGACTTCAGGTATACTCCGATTTCATTTAAAAGAGTATTGTATCTCAAATGTTATAACATTCTTTGCGAATTATTTATATAGATATAAATATGTTTTTAAAATCTCCAAACAATATTTTTTTAAAGATAGATAGAGAGAGAGAGAGAGAGAGATGTTTTAAATATACTTTAAATAAATGGGAATCTCATCAGTGGATTAATATTAATATACATTTATTATAACGTCACTTTATAGCTAACAATTAAAAGAATATAAATAATATGTGCAAACATTTACTTTTTATGCAAATGGCACTGATTGCTTTAATCGCAATAATCAATAATATATTAAACGCGCCTCCAATAAACTGACTTTCAAGAAAATCGGAACTACACCAAAGTTATAATTGCGTGTGTGAATAAAATGTATGAAATAAGTTCGTGAATAAGGATAGTCTCAACTAAATTGAGACATATATCACTTGCGCGATAAAAAAGTTGATGACAGATGAACGTGTAAATGTAAACAAACATGTTATTTGATACTTTCGGTGTTATGTGCGACACCTAAACAACTGAAAGTTATCAAAAAATGTATCGATATAGTTTGTTGTAGTTTTTATCTGCGTATATATCGAGTGTGGAGAAGCCGAGCGATGCTCGCTCGAGCGTGCCTTTCTAGGAATTAAAGATTTGATAACGCGAGAAGGATTGAAGAAGGATGCGTGAAGGATGCGAGAAAGAAAGAAGATCCAGAACGTCAAGAAAACGCGAGGTCGTTCGCGACTTGACGAATCCCGTGCGAGTTGATTTTTTATTGGATCATGAAAATCGAGGGATTATGATTATTAGTTATCGATCAAGTCCGCGTGGATTATTTAGCTCATTGTCAGCAGTGCCGAGGATTATTTAGCTCATGAAATTCTCGAAACGCCACACCAAGATAAGACGCGTTTGCGGAATCAATCTCAAAAGTTACGATTTTTTTTTTATTAAATTATGCGAATAGAATGATTATGATTATTAGTTATCAATTTATGTTTCCACGCGGATTAATTATTATACATTAATATATATGCTAAGGATCCTTACTTGTTCCTTCTATATATAGTATATTCGGTTATTATATTTTATATTACTTTTTATAAGCCGTATCATCACGGCTATAAGCCATATCATTATACGATAAATTATTTATTCATTTATTTAATTCTTCATTTTATTTCATCGAATTCTATATGAGCTATAGGGACGAGTAAAAGTATATTTTCTGATTTAACAGAGGACTGACATCGCCCACATTTTTTTACCATCAATACATCATAAGTGACTCTCTATAGCTTCCGATCCTTCAAATTAACCAATTTTATTCCGTTAACGACGCGAGCAGTTTGTTTAGGCATACCGATGCGCGTGGCCATCGATGAAAAGAAACCATGGGCGAGACATCGATCGCCACCTTTACAAAAAGAATCAACAGCGGGTGGAATTGATCAGCTACCGTGTGTTTCTGCATCTGCTCCTCTTTAGTCAGCCTTTATTATAAGTTAGGAATACAAAAAGTTCCTCCACGCGCATTAGTTCCGCGTATCCGATCTTCACGGTGCATATATTGATGAGCGATAACGATCCGATCCAACCTCGCTTCGGAAAAAGCCTAACTATCCCTTTTATATTCCATCGAAATACTCATCGAAGTATATAAACACTACTCGTCTTTCTAAAACCGAGAAAATTTTGCGTTAATTGGATGAATATATTATAATTACTTTCGGAGTAAAGTATTCATATCAGAAAAACAAATAAAATATTTTACAAATGATCGTGAATATCGTTTCAGTAAAATAAAAGCATCAAAGCAATATCAAATAGAATATAAAAAGCGATATCAAATACAAAAATAAAATATATATTTTACATTAAAGCTAATATAAAAGCTAACCGATAAAAACTGATCAATTTATATCGATTATCAATTAAACAATTTATATTGATATCAATTAAAATTAATCTCCACTTAAGCTAATCAATTTATATTTATAAATTTGGGGGAAAGTTTATAGAATATTTTCTGGTATAAAAAAAGTAAAAAAATAAATATACCTTATCACGGTACACTCATACATGTTAAAAGAACATCGGACCGCGTCGTAATCTTTGTATCTTTACGCATCCACACGCGCGTGTATCCTAAGTGGCTGAAAGTGGCGGAACATGCGTGACACACACGACGAGGCACCGGTGAGGCATTATTATGCGTGTATATATCTCTATGTATCGCGAAAAGGGTTGAGCGCGCGGGTGCAGTGGTGCTCTGCCGCGAGTAGAGGCCCGATAGATTCCTCATGATAAGCCGGTGGACTGGCCCCCTAAATTCATATGCATGAACCCTTATTATATGGTATTAGCTATGCGCACAGGTGGTTGCCTCGGCTAGATACGATACGGCCGTTCGTTTAATGTGTAACACTATGTTCCTAAAATATGCGAAGCCGCTGACGCAGTTGATGACTGCGTCACGTGCGTTATCATAAGTCGATGATACGGTATGTTCGAATATATAGTATATTCGGTTATTATATTTTATATTACTTTTTATAAGCCGTATCATCACGGCTATAAGCCATATCATTATACGATAAATTATTTATTCATTTATTTAATTCTTCATTTTATTTCATCGAATTCTATATGAGCTATAGGGACGAGTAAAAGTATATTTTCTGATTTAACAGAGGACTGACATCGCCCACATTTTTTTACCATCAATACATCATAAGTGACTCTCTATAGCTTCCGATCCTTCAAATTAACCAATTTTATTCCGTTAACGACGCGAGCAGTTTGTTTAGGCATACCGATGCGCGTGGCCATCCTTACTTGTTCCTTCTATATATAGTATATTCGATTATTATATTTTATATTACTTTTAATAAGCCGTATCATCACGGCTATAAGCCATATCATTATACGAAAAATTATTTATTCATTTATTTAATTCTTCATTTTATTTCATCGAATTCTATATGAGCTATAGGGACGAGTAAAAGTATATTTTCTGATTTAACAGAGGACTGACATCGCCCACATTTTTTTACCATCAATACATCATAAGTGACTCTCTATAGCTTCCGATCCTTCAAATTAACCAATTTTATTCCGTTAACGACGCGAGCAGTTTGTTTAGGCATACCGATGCGCGTGGCCATCGATGAAAAGAAACCATGGGCGAGACATCGATCGCCACCTTTACAAAAAGAATCAACAGCGGGTGGAATTGATCAGCTACCGTGTGTTTCTGCATCTGCTCCTCTTTAGTCAGCCTTTATTATAAGTTAGGAATACAAAAAGTTCCTCCACGCGCATTAGTTCCGCGTATCCGATCTTCACGGTGCATATATTGATGAGCGATAACGATCCGATCCAACCTCGCTTCGGAAAAAGCCTAACTATCCCTTTTATATTCCATCGAAATACTCATCGAAGTATATAAACACTACTCGTCTTTCTAAAACCGAGAAAATTTTGCGTTAATTGGATGAATATATTATAATTACTTTCGGAGTAAAGTATTCATATCAGAAAAACAAATAAAATATTTTACAAATGATCGTGAATATCGTTTCAGTAAAATAAAAGCATCAAAGCAATATCAAATAGAATATAAAAAGCGATATCAAATACAAAAATAAAATATATATTTTACATTAAAGCTAATATAAAAGCTAACCGATAAAAACTGATCAATTTATATCGATTATCAATTAAACAATTTATATTGATATCAATTAAAATTAATCTCCACTTAAGCTAATCAATTTATATTTATAAATTTGGGGGAAAGTTTATAGAATATTTTCTGGTATAAAAAAAGTAAAAAAATAAATATACCTTATCACGGTACACTCATACATGTTAAAAGAACATCGGACCGCGTCGTAATCTTTGTATCTTTACGCATCCACACGCGCGTGTATCCTAAGTGGCTGAAAGTGGCGGAACATGCGTGACACACACGACGAGGCACCGGTGAGGCATTATTATGCGTGTATATATCTCTATGTATCGCGAAAAGGGTTGAGCGCGCGGGTGCAGTGGTGCTCTGCCGCGAGTAGAGGCCCGATAGATTCCTCATGATAAGCCGGTGGACTGGCCCCCTAAATTCATATGCATGAACCCTTATTATATGGTATTAGCTATGCGCACAGGTGGTTGCCTCGGCTAGATACGATACGGCCGTTCGTTTAATGTGTAACACTATGTTCCTAAAATATGCGAAGCCGCTGACGCAGTTGATGACTGCGTCACGTGCGTTATCATAAGTCGATGATACGGTATGTTCGAATTCGTTGCGCGAACAGGTGACTAACGAGACGCTTGACTGCGGTGGCTTTTCCATTTATCGAGCGTGAAAAGAAAAACGTGATAATGTTATAAAATATTTTCAAGAATTATTACATAATATCCTTTTATATTATTATATAATATAATATTATATAATATTATATAATATAATTTAATTATATAGGATGTTCCCGGATTAAATGGCTAAACTTGAAAGATTTTAGGATCTCAAAACAAAAAAAAAATTTCTTCTGGAAATATGCTCGCAAAGGCTTCGTTCAAGAGATATTGACTTCTAAAAAATATTAGGAATGAATAATTTCGAAATAATCAAAGTTTATTATTTTTTATTGCTTTACAGTAATCAAACTTTATTTATTAAATGTTTTGTTCAAAATAACGGCACGCTTGGATTATCCTACGTTTTAATAATTGAAGATCTTTAACAGATACATTTCATACACTTTCTGCTTCAGAGTATCCCATATAAAAAAAATCTAATGGTTTTAAATCTGGTGAACGATATTATTCATTCCTATAGTTCTGTAACTTAAAAAGTCAATATCGATCTCTCTTGAACGAAGCGTTTGCGAGCATACTTCCATAGGAAATTATTTTTTGTTTTGAGATCCTAAATTCATATTTCAAGTTTGGCCATTTAACCCGGTAACACCCTGTATAATGTTTGCAGAATAACGTGCGAGACTCGAAAGAATATATAGAAAATATCATTTAAATAAAAATGATACACTAGCGTTTATATATGATTATCATATTTAAATTCGTTATCTATACCGTTGAAGATATACCCTCGCTTGTTGCGACATGTATAAGGAACGAGGATATTGAGGTAATACCAAGCGTTACCACTGGTGAATTTCGGTGCACGCGAAAAGAGATCGCGTAGAAGCCGTTTTCCATAAGCCGTTTTACATAAAGCCGACGCACGTCACACGCGGCCAGTAATCGCCGGGCCTCTCGTTACAACGCGAACAAAAGGAGAAACGGCCGCGGCGAAGGAGCGGAAGAGCGTGTGCGATTACGTGCGATCAATACGCGCGGCTGCGTCCTGCAGGCCCGCGTTTCTCGGGTTGAGCAATCGACTTGGACTGGCACCGCTGCGTTCCCATCCGGTCGCGTCGACGCGATATTACGCGCGTTGCTCCCGGTCGGAGTTTCGAGTCCCGCCTCGTTTATACTTATACGTGTCCATTACACGCGCGATGCATTCACGGGTGTATCTCCAAGGGAAAGCAACGCGAACGGCGGAGGGCCTTGTCAGGTCCTCTTCGACTCCTCTCATTTCTTTTTTTTTTTTTTTTTTTTTTTTTTTTGTCGGAATGAAAGCACCGTTGGCATTCCTTTGTCCCTCTCGTTCCGGTGGTCCGTGCGGCCTTTAATTCTCGCGTGCACACCGCGCGCGTCTCAGGTCTCAGGGTCGCTTCTGGGAAGGAAGGAAAACGGACGAACGGACAGACTGAAGGAACATCGAAGCGCCCCTGTATGCATATGTGACGATTCTCGTTTCGTTCAGAAACTAGCATGCAAGAAAATGCGAAACCGATCGCGGTTTGACAGCGGTCAAGGCGTCCACGAACGTCGCCGCTAATTGTGCCTTTCAACGATTGCTTTTTTCATACGGCGAGAGAGATGTCTTTATCAGGGTTTTGCAATTATTTTATATCTTGTAAGTATATTTAAACCAGATTGTGTATCGAGCGTAATTTTTTGAAAGATTGTTTTTATTTTTTCCTTGCTAGATAAATAAATAGAGATATTTTACAAAAATTTATAACGATAACGATCTTCATGCGATATTTTAGAATTATTATTATTGTTTTTTTTTTTTTTTTTTTTTTATTTTATTATCTACATTATTTTATTTTTTTTTATTTTATATCTTTACTATGCTGTAAATTAAAAAATTGTATCAGAATATAACCTATTTGTGAAAGTGGAAAAATATTATTATGTGTTATCCCAAAATTTAAATTAATAAAAATTCTTTATTCTCGAAAACCATACTCTCTTAAATTAAATCAATGGAAATCACTAAACAATCACTGATTAAAGCGGACACACAAGATTTTATCGAATATTAATAAGTATTTTATCAATGAATATTATCACTGATTTTGAAAGATGAAGACACTTAAACTTTGCTCCACCGCCTTATGTATCCCATTGATTATATCAATAACGTTTCGCTTAAAAATCAGCAATAATCGTACATATTTTCAAGTTGCAGTATTTAAAAATTTTCAAATTAATTTTATATTATTATTTTTTGAGAAAAGCTCCAACACACATACCTGCCATGAAATACATATAATTAATACTTTATACTTGATTAGAATATGGTTCTGTTCATAATCCTGATGAATATAAAATTACTCTTTAATTATTGTTCGTGTCGAAACAATCTTAGAGGAATCGCAAACACGCTCGGAAATACAATGAATCCGGAAGTACAATGTAGAGATTGACGTTTACGCGATAAAAAAATAGCGCTACCGCGATATCTCCAGAGCGTTGGAAATCGCAATTTTCATAGGACGCCGTTGAGAATGGAGAGACTTGGTTGCCAACCAATTAACTGACTTTCACAAGGGGTCGCATGTGAATGTAGCAAATTCTCGCGCTAGTAGGAGGAGCGACGTCGCTGATACGCGTCTGATGTACTTAGAACACCGCCACGACGCCATTTATACGAGGCACGTAATTAGCCGCGCTCTCTTTATCCGCTCAAAATTACTTACAATGTAGGTACCGCGTAGAACTATCTAGGATGGATGATCAGGTGCCTCCATTTAGCGCGGTAACAATCCTTTCTCTGCATTAAGCAAGCTCGTTTCTGCGAGAAGGATGTGGCTAATAATAGTACGTTATTAAATGAGGAGACCTTCTTCTTAACAACTTGAATATTATAATTCCAAGATTTTATGACAATATAGGTATGACAAAGTCACTTGGAATTACCTTGCATTATGCGATAATTGCTTACAACTGTGTATAAAATGTCATTGTAACGTGTTTTAATAAAAGCTTATTCTGAGTTGTAATTTGTAGGCTTGGAAACTACGTAAATACATTAATATATTTGAGCAGATTTATCGTGTAATAAAAAGATGCGCACACAAATTTGCAGAAGATGCATTTAGAGTGTCTCTCTATTATTCATGTGCTCGCAAATTATTCATCGATTATTCATGCACTGTGTGCATACATGATTATAAAATAAGCTTTGTTCGACAAAAATACAGTATATATTTTTGGTTTCCTGATTATCCCTATATTTCCTTCTAACATTATGACGGCTAATCGATCGCAAATATAGCTTACTATAAATAATATTAATAGAAAATTTAATTAATAATATATTTCTCCAACACACACATATATGTATATAATAATTTTTAATACCGTAAGCATGTTCTTAAATTGTCAGTTCATTAATTTCCTTTTTGTGACAATCAGTTTGCGTATCAGGGAGAGAAAACGAGAGAAAGAATTCTCATCTACATGACACACGTATCGAAAATCGAAACATTTTTTCTCATCGGTGTCGTTCCTTTATAACGAGATAACAATTCTCAATTTCTCGTCCTTCATCTCCCAACAAAGACCAAGCCCGCGGAAGCGTCAAGTGCGTCGCGTCGATCATCGGATATTCCTTTATCCGCGCGTAGCGTGAAATCAACGCAATCGCGCTATCGCGCACGCTATCCCCGACGTATAAACGAGGATCAGGGAGAGCCGAAGAGAGCGAGAGAGAGGAAATCCTCGGACGCGGTCAGGGAGATAGCGTGTTCGACGGCGATAGATTGGCCGACCAATCGGTCCTAGTGTTGCCCCACTGCAACCAGCTCCGACCATTGCCTACCAAGTTTACTCCCATCCGTAGCCGCTGCGCGAACGCCACGCCGAGCTGTTCCGGGCGAGTCGCAGCAACGGAGGGCACCCGACAAGCTTCCCCCGGCAAAATCAATAGACCAATGGCTACTGGAACGCGTGCGTAATTACCGCTCGTGACGGACATTGCCTCTCGCCGGTACCCCGGTCCCCGACGACGTCGGCCTATAGTGGGGAAAGGTCGCGTACCCTTCTCTCCCTCGCCGTATCCCTCCCGCAACCCCCTGCGTCCCTCCGTCCCTCCGTCGGCATCGCTTTTCCGACCATGCAACGACCCGCACGGCAGGCATCGAGCGCGGATACGTGCGAGCAGCAATTTAGCCGAATCATTCCTGTCGCATGATTTATCACCGTCAAGCGTGCGACGGTGATAATGGTAGGCTCGTGATAGTGGTCGTAGTGATGGTGATGGTGGTACCGACGATACTTTATACTGGCGCGCGACCCGAATAAGCGACAGCGTAAAGTGTGCACGATATATCTCCCAAACTCGATGTGTGAGTGATTATCGCGGTTATTATCCGTCGAGGTAACCGCGATAATCTTATTTTTTACATGTCAAACGCGCGAGACGCATCTCGGTGCGCGACATATGTATAATGCTTTCATTGGGTCTGAGTTTCTTACAAGTCGTGTGATTCATAATGGAAAGCCCCTGTTATAGTCTTACGCGAAATTTTCGCACACAATCGTAGACAATACCATTGAAAAAATTATTATGGAATATACTAAATATATTAATATATAGTAATAATAAAATAAACAAATCCCATTTTTATGCATACATAAATACGTAAGATTAAGAAAAAAAATATTCATGTTTAATAGTAAAAGTCGAGAATCTAATTGACATGAGTCTTTATCAGAGATAAAACTGATTTTTCAGTTCAAGTATAATACAGGAACATTTGCATGAAGAATTATTTCTTCTTGCATAATTAAGATAAGATCTAATTAAGCTAAGATCGAAAAATGAGAATATCTTATACAAGATATATTGTATATCTTATCTTATATCAGTATATGTATATATGTATATGTTGGTATAAAAGATGATTTCAGACGTATGTGAAATGTTTCTCGATGATTTTATCTTATTATCATTATACGTAAAATGATTAAAAAAGCTTATCTATTTGCATCAAAAAATTATATATATAGATTTTCATCCTACATAATATTATGAAGATGTCAATGCTAGAATTATAAAGAGATGATAATAACTTATCCTGCCTTGTTCAAACATTTTTTTTTTTTTTTTTTTTTTTTTTGTGAAAATGTATAACTGCGTTCTTTCATAGCAAAATATAAAATTTACATGACAAATTAATTTCTTTGTTTCGGTGGACAAGTTAATTCTCATTCTCATTTGATTCCCTCATTCTATCCATATTTTGAGAACAATAAAGTTAATATGCCGCTGCAATAATTAATAGTTGTTTTCACCACACATGCCTGACTCGTTATTTTTTCACGCGACATAAGATCGCGTATTCAGTCGCACGAATGATAATAACAGTCACGAATGTTTTGCGACTTTGTAACAATGTAGCATATGTTACGTTAATTCGCGGTGAGTAATCGCGCGGCTTGTAATTTGTTTGGGACACGTGGTCTCCGATGATTTTCCTTCCTTTGTTCTTTGTTCGAACGTAACGATTAAACGATTCTGCAAATTTATAACGTAACGCAAGGTAACGGAAAAATAAAAGCATTTATACTAGTTTTTGCAAATTAACGGATCGCCGATTCGTTTAAATAGATCGCTCGTTCGTCGCTATCAAACTGTAATTGTAAGACAACTCTGTCTCCTGTGTGTTTGCATAACTTCATTATTTCTAATCAGACAGTTGGTGAAACAAAAATTGATTTATTCAGCTGTCTAAATAACTAATCTCGTTAATCAGTCCATAATCATTAATACGTAATATTCGCGCGACTCGTCTAACAAGCTCTTGTAATATATTCGTTCCCGAAAGATAAACATTTGATATCCGTCGAGACATATTGTTTTAATCAAATTAAGATCGCACTAAGTATAACTGACTGTTATTAGAAAAGTATCTGTTAATTAAATGCTCGAAAATTATTCTATGTGTGTGTATGTGAGTGTATGTATATATATATGCGTGTGTGTGTGACAGCTTCTGTGTCGTTACAACGGAATCAAAGTTTTTTTTTCAATTCTAATAATATCAAGAAAAAAAAGTTTCCGATTTTGCGGTAAATCTGAAATCTGTCAAAAGGTATAGCGCATTGCAGTGTTAACTGACATTCGAGAATTAATTATAATTCGAGAGAAAAGAAAATTGTGAGCAAGCGAATTGACACACCATATACATGGTGGCCCGTTAAATTTTCAAAATAATAATCAAAATTTCTTTAAATGAATTTGTGTGTGTGTGTTTTATTTCTGTTCATCGAGCATGAAATTACAATACTATTTCGCTCGTTCAAGATATTAAAAAGGAGATATTAAAAAGAAAGGCGGAAAGAAAAATATGTCATCCACGCGCTTGCTCAAAGATTCATTAAATAATAAGTGGATTATAATATCAAAGAAATCTATGGAAACGTACTCCTTCTTTTTTGTTATCAGAAACCATTATGAAATATATTGCTATATTTAGTGAAGAGCAGAGCGTGTGAAAGAATTACCATTTCAAATAGCTGTTATCGGCTTATATATCATCGCGTTTATTTACATTAATGTTATATCTGTACTAACTACTTTATGTTCTCCATTATTAATATGACTACCTATGCGTACATAGATGTAGTATACATTGAGCATCTCTTTCCTCTCTCTTTTTTTCTCTTTTTCTCTCCAACATAAAAATTATAAATACGTAACTATTTATATGTCCCTATTAAAAAATCGATTGGTATAGACGAGTAATGTTTCTTAAGTAATCGATACATGTATCGATATGTGTGTATATCCCTAATGCACAAATAATATATATGGCAATGATGCGATGGCTATACACTTTGTCTATATTTTTACCTTGATCAAGCGCGTAAAGGTCTCAGAATAATTTCATTCAAATTGATTAAGAAAATTATTAAATAAATAACGCTCTAACAAATATATACATTTTCAGCTGTTCTATTGTATTTGACTTTATATGTATCGTTCAGATCTTGTGAAATCGTCTCGAAATAAAGAATCTACGAGAATAATTGTTTTTCGACCTATTTTCATTCTCGAAACTTTAACGTTTTTCGACGTCCGTATTCTCTAATCGGTCTCGATTTCCTTCTTTTCCAACCGCGCCTCTCGATTAAGAGGTACATCTATGGAAAGATTCTTATCTAATACAGAATATTTTCTAAAACGACAAAGTATCCTTGGCACTATAGATTCTTTAGCCAATACGGAATCAATTTTTCAATGCAAATATGTCGAGATATTTATAATTTTTATATAAATATTGATTAATGATTATATAAAGCTGATAAACTTCTGTAAATTAAGCTTAAGAAAATGGATAAAATTGTATTGTATTAATTGTATTTTTTTTTTAATTATTACTTATATAAATAAATTTTAATATCAATTTAATTTAAAAATTAATTATATAAAAATGTATTAAAAATGTAGTAAAAATTAAGAAATTGTTTCCAAATTGTCAATTACGATTAAAGATATATTTGATGGTTCTGTGATATATGTACATATATACATAATTATTCTTATATACATAATATATACATATATTATATATTATCTTTTTAATTAAAATCACAATTGGAATAACAAAGAGTATATTTTGTGCCTGCCTGAATTGGCCGCTTTTTAAAGAGAAGATCCACTCCTAAGTACGTTCAACTGTATTACGTCAGTCAATGATTGGCAGAATCAAATTTCACTAATAACCGACAATTTACAGATAATCTCGAGGGCGATATAAATAGACCTTTCTCAGGAATACTTGAAGAGATAGAACTTCTCTAGATAGTGTACTGTCGGATGATTACCTCGTACTCCAGTTTCATTCGTGTGGAAAGGCTAGGCCAGAGGCTAAGCAAGTGCAATGTGCCGGTACCAACCACGCACCAATCGGTTATCCCCGAGCGTGCTGTCCGTGTCCGACATCAACGTACGATACCAAAATTGCATACGGCAACCGTGGCAACGGCCGGCGGGGATCGCGACGACGGTCTTCACGCCGGTTGCAAAGAAGAGCGGAAGGTCGCTCTTTAAAAGCGTGGGAGAGCTAACAGATCAGTGGGCGGCTACCGGATCGCCCAATTGGTGGATCGTCTTGGTAATGGTCGATGGGCGTTGGGTAAGCTCAGATGCGCGGCTTGCTGTGCGCACTTGGCTGGCTTTACCCAGCTCTTTTTTTTTCTCTCTCTCTCTCTCTCTCTCCTTTCTCTCTCTTCGTGGTTCTATCTCTCTCCCTTTTTTTTACCATGCATCCCCACGATGCTCGTTCCCCACCACGCTTGTATGCGCATCGACTAGGTCTCGCGAGGGTTCCCCCAGTGCTTGCGATTGCTGATGTTTTCCGCCCCGCGTCCACCCTTTACATTCCGGCCTGGTATAATGAACAGCTTCTGATGTCTTCGACCGCCTTCCTCGTATTCGTTTCCCTCGTCTTCGCCGTTACCGTACTACGCGGCGCCTTAAATCTTAATCTCATCTTCACGGTGGGTAGAAGCAGCAGAGAGCAGAGTCTTTCGCGAGAAGAGAAGGTGGGGGTAAGGCTAGTCTGGGCGCGCTTCGAGCGCAGCGCGGAAGGCAATCTGCTCGAATACGGCGGAGCGCGAGCAGGTTGCCCCGCGTTACGCATTCGTCCGGATAGAGAAGAGAAGATTAAAGAGAGCAATCGCGCTGTCGATACACTGTATTACAGCCAGCGTCTCTATAATAACGGAGTTCTCTTCTTGAACTGAGACTGCGGTGTACGAGTTTTTTTATTTCTCTCTCACCGGGACACGAAGAAGATAGTTCGACGCATTGATCGCGTGAGAAGAAAAGTAGTGCATGGTGGAAAAACGACAGGAGAAAAAAGACGAAAGCAAGAAGAAGGAAAAGAGTAACCGTTCTCGTGATCCTCCTGGAAGAATTTGTTTTATATTTTCTTTCATATCAAAGAGTCTCTTGAATACGTGAAAAGTTGCATGAGGGGTAAAAAATCTGGCGACTACTTGTGCATCGGGAAAAAAAGGTCTCGCGGTCAACAGGCAAGGACGGAGAGGGAGAGCGCGAGAAGGGAATCGGTCGTGTATACGAAGTGACCAGGCAAGTCACACGTCACATTAAATCTTGATCTCACCTCGGCGAGCAGTGGCGAGTCTCTGCCGGCCGTGGGAGGGGAACGGTGGGGGTAAGGCTAGTCTGGGTGCGCTTCGAAACCCCGAGCGGAAGGCAATCCGCTCGAATCCGACGGAGCGCGAGCAAGTTACCCCGGTGACGTAGTCTTGGTTGCCTGTCATTGGAGAAGGGGAGCCTTCATAGGCGGAAGAAGCGAGAGGGCAATCGACACGCGAAAAAGAGTACGGAGAGGGAAGAGGAGGTGGTAGAGGAGGGTTAAGAGGTAGAGAAGGAGGACGTGGTCACGAGCTTCATCGAAGGCGCTTGCGCTCCAACATTCCGCGCCTTCCGCTGCTCGGCTCCTCGACTAGGCTCGAGTATCGCGACGACGTAAAAGCTCGCGTCGCGATGCGTCGTAACTGTCATCGCGCGAGTAAACAAGAAATCATACCGCTTCGCTAATCGGATCTGTAGGACATCCGCAGTGACTCGTGTGTCACGTGACGAATAGCGTGAAACATGTCTATGCTGTTGGAGGATAGTGGCTGACGGTGTGCTCTTCATAGTGTACACGTGACAAGTGAATATCGATGAGGATCAAGTGAAGATTTCGGAAACAAATGAGAACTGTGGTTCGACGAATACGACGGGAATGTATATTAAACTTGTATCAAGCTCTTATTGTGCCGACGTGAGTGAGAACTAAGATAAGAGAAGGACTACAACGAATTCGACGATATTGCGCAATTGACAGATGACTGAAACCATATTACTAACTTTTACCGTGTAACGCGAAAATCGAAAAATGTCCCTGCAACGATATTACCCGACCCATAATGAGAAGCGCGGATATTCTTAGCCATTTACTTCGAACGCGAGAACTCGCAGACGATACATCAACTCGCGCTCGAAGACATTCATTGACGTTTCGATTGCTCGTTGAATCCGCGGAGGAGAAGCGACGCGAAAGGCAGCGAAAAATTCGTTGCATACGAAACGAGGCACGAGAACGAACCGAGGATAGACGTGGTGCATACACAGAAGTGGAGGAAGAGC
>NW_021850434.1:710505-712531 GCF_003651465.1 Formica exsecta
GGAGAGGGAGGAGCCATTGCGCTGAGCGTGGAGGGGGAGGAGGTGAGATTGTCTGGTGATGATGATCGGTGGCGGCGTCGCGACCCCTCCTGGTACTGCCAAGTCGGCTGCTGCGATCGACAGCGAAATGGTGCAGGTCGACGGCATTGGCAGTGGTAGTGTCAGTGGAAGTGCTAGTGGTAGTGGTAGCCCTGCGACGGGCGCGACCACCACGCGTCTGGCGAACAGCAATAATAGTAACAATAATAATAACAGCGGCAACAACAACAATAACGGGGAAATTAGCAATAACAACAACAATGATGGACATGGGGTCGCGAATTGCGCCGGCACAACCACCTCGGGCGCGAGCGACAAATTTTGTTGTCAGGATGAAGACGTCCCCGTCAGCACCGGTGTCGCTCGACCTTGGGAACCACCGTCACCGACCTTCTCCCAGACGAGATCGCATCTGCTGCAGATCCATCCACCGCATCATCATCAGCATCCGGCGGCGCATCATCATCAGCAGATGAACGTACCGGTCTCCCTCATCGATGGTAAGTAGGAATATTCAGATACTCGTAAAACTCGAATCGAATCGAACCCGATTATTAATCATCGAGTCTCATTCCACAATATCTTTCACGAGTCTCTTTCTTTTGTCGAGTTTTTCTCACACAGTAGCTCAGTTAACCGATTTGCAGTCATCGAATAAATGATCGTTTAAAACAGCTACTGTGTGTTTCATATGCGTGCAAATATTATCCCATTAATCGTTTGATAACAAAGAAGATCTTCGGGTGCATTGAACTCGTTAAAATAATTTCTTCACGCTGAACGTTCGGAATGAATCATGATAAGGCAAATATTTTCATCGAATTGCATGATTTCACTTTGATTTGTCGCAATAACTATATTCGTTATAGGCTGAAGCGAATTCTGATACCCGCTAACAGTAATACGCAATCGCTTCTGTTATAGAAAATATTCTGTATGTTTCCATACTAATTATAATACCATTCTTCAGTTTCGGATATCTAAGATAAGAGGAACGCGCGTGTGTAAGCAATGAAGAGCTAATTAATTCCGTTGTGCCGCAATAAATCGATAATTACGGGATACGTCACACGCAGCGTCACTATTTACAATCGTGTTTCATGCACTTTATTATAACAAAATTGCACGACGGCGTTATTCAAATTTAAAACCGTTGTTTAACAGACCTCATCCGAACACCTGAATACACTTTCGGGACTATCGAAGATAGAGACAATAATCGATGAAATCGAAATAACGAGTACGTGAAAACGACGAGAATTCTGTGAGATCAACGAGGTAAAATAATATTTCTGATAACATGGATATTGTCAAATTTTCTTTGAATTATTATCATATTGATTTTTAAGATAAATCTCGACTTTTTTTCACCGAGAAATGCTGTTAAGTAAATTAAATTCCAAAAACAGTGTCTTGTTTTATTAATTATATATTTTGTTATATATATATTGTATTATTAATTATAGTAGATTATATGATATCGTTATAATATAATTATATGATATATTTTGCTCATATCATTAAGTAATATACATATTAATTTTTATCTCCAGTCATGAAAGACAATCTCTAATAAAGTCAACAAAATAAAATATGGATTGAATCAGGTTTCTTATTTGCATTCAAAGGTCGCAGAAGAGTGAAAAATCATCTTCATTATGCAACTAATAAACATTTAATCATTATACGTTCCTGATAGCGTGAAAGTTAAACATGCGATACGCGCAACGACAAATGAATGTATCGATTATATCTGTTTCTCGATGAGAGATAACCAAGTAACTAATTGAATTATGAATCGCCTCACGATCTTTCGCCGCGCGAACCTTTCGATGCAGGATGGCAACCGCAATTAACATCGAACACCTGTACAGCCGAGCACCTGTACAGGGCTTGTCTCCCAGCTAACAATAATTGGACCATTTCACGCTTCTTAAAACACATAAAAATCTCGGAAAGAGAGAGCTTTATGAAATTTTAATCAACA
>NW_021850434.1:712691-719111 GCF_003651465.1 Formica exsecta
AAAGAGTGAGCTTTATGAAATTTTAATCACAACTACTAAAGTAGAATAATTAATTCGATTTAAAGATTATAGTAGCTTAGGTAAATCGTGGAAAGAACGCGACATAATTCCTGTTTTCAACATTCAGAATTGCCATGATACTGATCGTCATGTCGAAAAAATGCATATTAATCAAGCCGTCCAATACCAGTTCCTAAATCTCTACGAGACCGGGTCAACACACTCTACACCGACTATATGAATCGGGAAATAAGATTCTTTTTTAGATCCTTCTCGATCTGGATTCGTTCTGTTTACGGCTCATTATCAACGACCGACCGCATCGCCACTTTCAGCCGCTAATTAAGTTGTCGGCAGACGAGGAACGAAGACGCGAATGTGTATGTATTTGTTACAATCGGATTCACTTTCGTCTGTCATTTCGCGTAAACGTAACTGCGGCGCGCGAGTATCAGATTAAATGCTGTTCGAGTTAAATTCGTCTCGCGTAAAAAGCTTGAACGCGAAATTGCTGATAAGGAAATAAAAGAGGGTGCGAGATCAAGAGCGGCGATTGTTTCGCTGCTTCATCTGCAATATATATATTTAACTATCGCACATTCTCTCTCACGGATCTTCCTATGGTTTACGCTTGCTAGATTCGATAATCGCTTCTTTCTCGAGATGTCGATTCGCGAAATCATGGATAACGAAATATAAAGGTCCACACAATTTTGAGCAGCGTCTACGATATCGAGAATCGTTTTCGTTCTTAACACGAGGGATGGAATACGAAGATTTTCAAAATCAGTTTCAATGCGTTTGCAATACAAGTCTCTACACTGAGAAAAAAAAAGTTGTTAATTTGATTGAATCCGTTCAACTAATTACCATTTTTTTAATTGAAATATTCAAGTATTTAAGTTAAATACAACATATTATATCTAACATGACGTATATTTGATTTAAATACTTGAATATTTCAATTTAAAAAATGGTAATTAGTTGAACGGATTTAGTCAAGTTAACAACTTTTTTTTCTCAGTGTAGGTTCCAGCGGAGGTATCACTCTCGTTTAATATTCAATATCCGTCGGTCCCGCGAGTACTCATCTCGATTATCGCGTTCGCGCTCTCGCGGAACACTTTGTTTCAGAAACACGAGATTTTCTAGACAATTTCGAGGCACCATATAAGTAATAAACGTCTCCATTCACAAATGAGAGAAGAGGAAGAGATAAGAACATCGAGAGAATCTTTCATGTGTTTTAGTAATACTTGTCCTAATCGTACAAATTAGATGTATATTAATTATGAAAACTATATATCTTCTCTTGATTACATGTAACATTCATCTAAATTAAATTCGTCAATATTTCATCCATCAAGTCTTATGTATGTATTAAACTTTGAACCATATCTCAATTGATACTCTTAAATTCATCTAATGGTAATAATCGCAAATTAAAAGTTTCGAAAAATTCGATGTAGCGGATAAAAAGCGCAGCTCTTGCTTAGCTAATCCAGTTTAAGGATTTAATACGAATTCGCCTCGTTATTCTCGATACTTGATGTAAGATACCGCGAAATTTTACGATCACATTCAGAATTTTGGAATAAATACCTCGAGGCTAATAGCTGTCTAGCACGCTGCACTTTGTTACAGTTTTGACGATCAATCATAAAAAGTATCGGCAAAGAAATATGTACTAATTATACCTGGAATATTTTTACTAAGTGTCAGATTACAATTTCGCCGTAAAATGTAATCTCTTTTCAAAATATACGCGCTCTTTGACATTAAACTTTACGTTTATCATACTTTTAAATTTACGATCATAACGATACGCGTTTATAGTCATTCTTAATTGCAATAATGTGCCAATGTAAGTCAGTCGTGATTAAGTGATTAGAAAAGAATGGCTCGCTTATTTCATTGCACATTCAACGCTAGATGTGATGTAAAGGTGTCTTTTAACCTGTGTGATAACATTGATAAAAGAATTTAAAATAAGATGCAAATATAGATCAACGCGCACATGACATTTATGAATAAATGTGAAATTTATGAGCAATTAGACACTATTACGGTGACGCACAACGCAATTCTATCCCAATTCTTCGAAATTTTATAATTATACCCTACTTTACGGCAAGTGCCAAGAAATTAGATATCTTCATCTGTAAATGAGTTCCTCCCTCCCGATTTCTTGGGTACCATCTTGTCTCTCACGCTGTTAATCATCGAGTTATTACGTAAGTAATGTTCGGCTATAACTATATACATATATGAATTATTGGCTATCATGTATAATTTTTGCTCTTAACATTATTTTTATAAATTATAGTCTGATAATAGGTATGAGATTTTTTTATCAGGTATTACCTTCGAACGTAAATTATTGATCTGTCCTTCAATGAATATGTATGAATTTTATTTTGCGCATAAATAACTCCTAGATTTTATTTGCAAGATTTTACTATGATATTATGTGATATAAAATTGTTATTGCGAAAAATTATCTATAAAGACAGAAACATGTAGTTTAAAATTAATATACATCTTTTGTTTTGAGTTTTTATTTGTAATTATTAAATATTTATTTTTCTTTTCATTCCACACGCATAAAATTTATCATCTACTTTGTAACATTCTTTCCGAGTGTCACAAAGTGAGATGAGGGTAAGTAAAAATGAAAAGACAAGTTCATTTAAGGGCTAATTTGATTCGTGCACGCCTTCAGCAAATACGCGCGACACGGTGTTTTACTTGAAACCATCTTTATGGGCTCGGCCCAGATAAAACCATTCATCGGGAGCGAACGAGTTGCCTTGTTCGCAGAAAGAAAATCGGCCTTCCAGTTCTTCTATCTATTATCTATTATGCCGTGTCAAGCTATCGGTCTTTACCGGCGGCGATTTCAAATATACGGACGAATTATACCGCGAGGACTGATGCCAGAACTCGCTCAGAACCGGTTCCCGCTTGGTGTCGATGCTACGACGGGACGCATTTCTTTCTGTGCATCGGCTACTTTCGTTTTCACAACACCTCCGATCGCTTTGACACAAAACGAGCGCGGAATGCGCGTCCGATGTGCAATTTAGGCGGATGAAACGAGTGCGAGACTCGCAGGATTCCCGTAAATTTTATTCGAGCAATCGTCGCGAACAAGATTCCTAAATAACTTCAATGGCACTTTAGTTTTGCAATAAATTCCTCGGGAATTTTGCAAACATTGGAAAAATACTTTTATTCTTAATTAAATTTTCATGATTTGTATTAGATTTATATAAATTTTTAATTATTAATGCAAAACGTGTTTTAAAATTGTACATTTTTTAATTATTCTGACAACTTTTGAAATAATTTTTTCTTAAATAGTGTATTGTTTTAAAAAATAATAAACCTTTAAAAAATCAAAGATATAGCAAAAGGGCGAAGAGCGTAAAATTGCCACAATAATCTAACATATATCTATAAATTTAACGTGCAATTAAAAAACAAATAATATTAGCTATTATTAGCTATTATTTTATTGGATGTTTATAGCTAAGGCTATAAACATCCAATAATGTCATAATAATCACATGCAAAAAATATCGCATCGATTATCCTTCTTCAAATTACAGCGAATTAACTAAATTCTGATTTCCGATGAGAATTCCCATTAGTAATTAACTGCATTAACGTCGTATATTCTGCCAAAATGGCCGCTTGATCGTATGTATAGCAAATTACGAACGATCTGCATAAGATGTCTTATGCCGAATTAATTGGTAATCCGTTTTGCTGACCGTTAGTAGTCTTTAGTGAATCTTAAACTATGAGAAAATGAGGCTAGTTGCTGAAAAAAAACATTTGTTTACCAAGAATAACAAAATTTTGTCGAAAAGTTAAAATACCCAGTTTTGCTCTGCCGGTAGGGTAAATTTGAAAACATGTAAAACATCATGCAATTAAAAATCTAGATTTATTTTAATCAAAATACAATACAAAGATGTATTTTATTGACAAAAATCACAAATAAAGATATCCTCTTGTTCTACATTGCTGCAGGACTTTCTTATTTAATTTTTTAACTTTAGGGGTCTCAAAAAGCTTTTTTTTGAATGGTTTTTTTTTCTGAGTGGTAGTTTTCCTTCTCAACTGCTTTTTGTAGAGAGACAAAAAGTCAGGATAACAGTTTTTCCTTTTTTCATTACATGAAGTATGTAGGTACCCGGTTTTGCCCCAACACGAAGAAAATAACAAGCGGCGGCTATATATTCCCGCGTACAAAGTGACGATCAAAACTAATGCGATATACTATTTAATATGTACAGAATGCAACGCTGCATTTACCGTAGCAGATGCTGTGTGTAGAAAAAGTCCATAACGATTCAATTGTTGTCCCGATATCGATCTTTTTTGACCCGAAAATTTTGAACTTCTCTCAAAAAGGAAATATCGTGTGCACATAGGCATAGTTTATCTCAAAATAATGATGACATCAATCTACACTACAACTAATAACACGAATTAGCCAAAGATAGTAGCACGAAAAAACAGAGGTATCCGGTTTGACCCACCTACCCGGTTTGACCCTACTTTCCTCTTTATTTTTTTTTTACCGTGGTTTATTAAAATCACGTAAATTCCTCTCGGGATGTAAAAGTTTAAAAGAGGAAAATAATAATAATAACAAATTGTGAAATTTTCATCTTACAAATGAAATAAAGATAAATTTTTATCTTCAACTTCAGATTAACGTTAAATTCATTAATTGTATAATCTTTTATATTTTTATTAATCTTAACAGCAAAGAGACTCTTTTTCTTGATAAAGAAATAGTCGTCCGTGTAAATATGGCATCTGCCTTTTCTGTACCAAGTCTTCGTATCTGTAAGTAAATATCCAACCAAAGTTCTAAAATCTCTTTTGCATATATATGAATATAATATATACAAAATAAATGACGCGCGCACTTATAGTGTTCTAGTGCTGCTATAAAATATGTAAAAACAGTGCAAACCAGTTCCGATATGCATGAAATCGAGTCTTTATACCTTCGATTTCTACTAAAAGTGTGTGAATATAAATTATTAATCAGACTTTGCGAGCGGCAGGTGTTCTGATTGCGCTTTCAATATTCTGAAAGACGGCATCAATAACGGGATCACGAGATCACTTGCAGTTTAAATTAATGCGCACGAACCCGGAGATATTTGACCGTGACCACTTTCGTCACAGCAATTACGCAGGCGATTGTTAATTTAACGGAGCATTCAACTGACTTCGAAGATCGCGAAGATCTTGGTGAAAAAAAATTCCCGATTATCTCGAACCGTAAAATCATCATTCGAATCTCGTTAACTTGTTTATGGAAGTGATGTAGTCAACAAAATAGAAATGTGACTGTTAAAGATAAGCCAACGTCTTGTCTCCAAACAATCGCTACTAATTATCCGCTGTTATAATTTTATTATTATGTATAGTACAATAAAATTTTTCTCTGATTACAGGCGTGAACTTGCAAAACTGCACGGCGGGTCCGTTTGCGAGCGGAAATAATGGCGGTGCATCGCGGCAACGTCTAATCGAATTGTCGCACGGATTAGGAGCACTAAGGCATTATAATGATCTTGCTAATCACGTGTTGTCCTTAAATCAGCAGGGCGCAGTCGTCACGAAACTTTTAGGTGAGTCTTAATTTCGTGAAACATGTTCTAACGATTTTTCGCGAAGCGAGTTTGCATCAAAAGAATCGCGTTCACGGTATATATACGTTCGATATCACACACTGCATTGTGTGTTTCCTATCGTTGACGATATAAGAATATGCAAATTATTGAGTGACATTCCGAATACAAGAACTTACGTAGGAAAACTACTCCGTTGACATATCGCCATTATATCGTCAGTCCTATGGCTATCGCGGCTATCGAGCGCCGTACGCATTACGTACATACGTAATTTTGATACAAAGTCAGGGTAGAAATCATCCATTTCTATATCTCGGAAATACCATCGACCCTTACAGAGAACGAAAAAAGAAATAGAAAATGTACAAAGGTAGTTTCCAAAGACGGAAATTATTAAATTGATGCAAAAAGTTTGTCATATTTATCGAATAAAAATTTCAAGCATTTTTATTGTAAAAATAATAACCGTATCTTTTCTTTCATATTCATAGACACACACAAACATACTTAAAAAGAAATTTTTCTTTATTTTTCGTTTGAAAATACTCGAGAGTATTAAAATTTTACTTAAATTTTATTTTTTGCATCGATCTACTTAATATACATATATTTAGTATTTTTCGTTGCGGGTTCTGGCGGCAACCACCACCAATTTCAAACGCGTTAATATTTCGAGCGTTCTCTCGCGAGGCAAAGAACAAAGGGCACACAACACTGAATGCATTCGTGGAGCACGGTTGGACGTAACGAGCGTCGT
>NW_021850434.1:719214-727209 GCF_003651465.1 Formica exsecta
ACTAGCGTCGTGAAGGGCGGAATCGGCCGCTCGAAGCTCGTTAGCTCACGAAAATTAACGCGTAATAATCGCTTCGTTCACGCGAACTTCTTTAATCTCCAGCACCTCGGCAACGCGAATAATCCGTCAATGATTGCACCATTATCTCCTCTGCATTCCAGCGGATTTTTTAATCTGATAAACATTAGACTCTTTCGCGATTTTATAAAGCGATCATTTTTATAAAATATATATTTTCTAGTATTATATTGTGTATATGTGTGTGTTATGTTACATATGTTTTATGAAAATTATTCCAAGACATTCTTTTCTTTGCAACTATGGAATACGGAATAAATTTTTACCGAATTTACATCTCATTTACAACACGATACTATCTAATCGCTCAAAAAATGAAGTCTTGTACTTTCCGGCATTCGTGCTTTTCTTTGTTCCTTGTATCTTGAACCATACTTTGAAATATTGCGCTTTCGCCAATACGGATACGCGAGTGCGATTTTACATGCGAGAGAGCATGGTGAAACTCGCGGAAATTCAAGCCTTGAACGAGATCGGGAATCGTCTGGCGCCCGCACGAGCGAACAGGAGCCCGCGTCCGCGTTCGAGGAAAGACCAGAAAGACGAAGAATCCAAGAAAGATATAGAGAAAGAAGCAGCAAAGAGAGAGAGAGAGAGAGAGAAGAAAAGAAGAATTCACGCGCCGGAAGAAGCGAATAATAAAAAAAATGGAAGTGAGCCACCGAACATCTCCGTGAAATGTCGGAGAGGAGTTTCTCTCTTTCTCGTATAGACCTGCCTGCTATCTCGCACGATCCTCGTTAACTTTACGAGCCGCTCGTAAAAATACCGTTCGGGGCCTGTTCTCTCGCGGCGCGCCGGTAATGTCTTCATCCCGTTGGATACGGATTCCTTAAGGCATCTCGAAATGAATATAATGTACCGTAATCGTGGTCAGCCAATTACTTAAACGCGGAGAACAATTAATTTCGTCGACTTTTTTCAAGGAGCAAACGAGCTACTCCGATTCGCGTGTCTTTGTACGAGAAAAGAATAGCCACGAGATGTGAATTATATTATATTAGTTTTACATATTCTTTTTATGAGGTAAAAATATAATTCGATTATATTGATTTTCGTATCTTTAGAAACTGAATCGCAGAGAATCGGTTCGAAAATGAATTAATGCGCGGTTTCAACGGTTAACATTTTTCAAGCATGCTGTAACAAGCTTAACATATGTCACAATCGCAATCATTTGGATAGCTGGACAGCAATTAAGGACAATGCCAGAGGTGTTCCGGCTATTTGTGCTCGTAGTTTCTATCGTATCGCTCTTCTTTGCCGTGTATAATTTCGCTAATCCTTCATTATCAATTCATAAAAAAGATCACGTCGCTCTCTGCTGAATGCGTGCATGCGACGCGTTGAATGCGCTCTTCTCGCCCCGTAACAACGTCTGTAACCACACCGGACATGCTCGCGAGTAACCTAACCTAACCGGCTAACGAAATTGGCTTCGTGCACAATTTCTTTTATTAAAAACGGCGATCCGCGCTCAAAAGTTTTACGTTTTACGCACGCACGTACGTACAACACGTGCACAGAAGCAAACCGGGAGCAAACCGAGCGAGCAGCAAATAAAGACAGAGGAGGTCAGGATAGGAAGAGATCAAGGGGAAGGGTGTAGAAGGAAAGATACGGAAGGAAAAACAGAGAGAAACTAAAAGATGAAGTGAGGGAGAGAATGAGAGACCGAGATAGCAGGTCGAGGCAAGGAATTTGCTCGCGGCGTGGATACCTATTAGATGGGTACATCGTTTATATACCCGGCACGCATTTCACCCGTGGGAGCGCACGCGATACCCTGCCGGGTTTAGCCGTCATTATTGTTATTAATAATAGTACCTAACGACCGATAATTGCTCAAGTCTGCCTGCGCCTCTGGTTTCCATTACCTCGTGGCCTCTCAACAGAATTGACGGACGATTCTCTTCGCGTTTTTTCCCCAAGACCGCGATGGCCACGACAGAAACGCGAATCACGGATGATGCATGCACATAGGCGACGTACGCGTCCTTCCACGATGAATCCACGCGTAATTGGGGTCGGAAGTTGAGTCTCTCGATGGGACCCTTTATGCTCGATGGTTGACGTTGATGTTAGCACGCGAACGTGACTTTCGTTTCTTTGCTTCTATTGTGTCATTCGCGAAAAACAAGAAAAAAACAACGATCCACGTCGATATATATACGATATGTATCTTAAACGTAAAATAGTTTTAGCTATCAAAAATAGAAATTTTATAATATAATGCATGATTGCTATTAAAGCCTATAGATCATATCAATATTTATTATATACATATAGGCTTGAAGTTTTTCCACAATCATATTATAGTATAATGTTGTATATATTAATCGTTGCTAGGTAATATTATATTAAAATTCTGTAATTAATATATGTAATTAATGTTATAATATTAGTTATGCATTATTACAATATGATAATATAATAATTGAAGAAATTCAAAAAGAAATGTTACAAAACTATATGTTGTATGGACGTAGCTGCACGATATTAAACTAAAATATTACAATTTATATATATATAATTAATATATCATGATATTAATTATATATATTATTGCAATATTATAATAATTGATATTAAAAATGAAATGTTATACAAAAACTATTTATCCTTTCTTTTTTTTCTTTGAATCTTATAGATATTGTCAAGAGAAAAAATAAAAAAATTAGCTTGTATTATTCAGAAAAAAATATATAGGATATATAAAAATAAAATTATTTTAGTTATAAACGTGTATGTGTACTTAATCTCCTTCGAAACTATTATAGTCTAATGCATTAAAACATAGTTGTTTAGAACCCTGATGATATTTTATTTGCCTTTTATCAACAACTTTTATTTCACGATGTAAAATCAATAGTGTATACATATAGTCTGTTTATACTTGTAATATGCTCATCGGACTATTGTGCATCTCAGCATTTATTCATAGATAGTAATTAATTCATTACTAATTGACCGCTGCGTTACTCATTGTCTTTCCCACGGGTTAGTAAATTATAAACTCAGTTTCTATAGAACATGACAGGTAGACATAATATACATGTTATATGCTTGCTTATGACCCCGCGCATGTATGTGTATGTATGTATATATGTATGTGTGTGTATGTGTCTGTGTGTGTGTGTGTGTGTGTTAGCGTTCTGTCTAAATATATTATAATAAATATTTCATAAAACTTTCAAAAAAAAATTATCTGGCAAACTATAATTATTATGAATTATATAGCCCAATTGATCAAAGCGTGCAATTAAACTTTTAAACAGATATTTACGACGCGCGATAATGATACTCAAAATATTTCGGATTATCGCAAGCCAACGCGATTACACACGTATGCATATAATTTTCTCGTATCACGATGTTTATTACGTAAGGTATCCTCGTATTGTCCTAATCGCTGCATCATGAATCCGCCCAGATAGAATTGATATCTGTTCGTGTATAGTAACACGCGATGTTAAGCATAATATTGCTCCGTGATTTTTGTAATATTATATTTTACCATTTACATATTTTCTTGTATTTTACTGTTACGTCACAATGTTCTTATATTTATTTAAAAATTTTGAAAATGTTTTAACACATCTTTTATATATATGAAGCATGAAGTAGTATTCGAGGCAATCAGATGTCTAAGAATGCGATAAATTATATCTAATAACACAATCACACACGGTGTATTTATAATATTGTAATTATCATTTCGTTCACATCAATCATGTCTGCGAAAGATACGTTCGGATTCCGGGGCGCGTGCATCGCGTGATTTTCGGGAATTACTGCGAGCTTCGTGATTTTTGGCGTGACCGAGCCTGCCGAATAGGATGCAAAATATAAATGCAGCATGCTGCGGCGCGCCATTTACCAGCGATTTTATCGCGGGCCAGGACTTTTACCAATGCACCGCGTCCTTGAAGCTCGTTTTATCGTATGTTCCAGGTACACTGCGCCCGCCGGGTCTGATCGGTGGCAGTAAACCAAAAGTAGCGACACCGGCTGTCGTCGCCAAGATCGAACAATATAAAAGGGAGAACCCGACCATCTTCGCTTGGGAAATTCGAGAGAGATTAATCTCGGAGGGTAAGATAATGATGTCGCTTTTTGGGCGGATCGACTCTCTTATCGTAAAATGCACCGTCTAAAAAATATAAATTAAAAATAAATTGAAATAAATCGATCATAAATAATGATCAAAAGATTAATGCGACAAAACAATAATCGTCAAGTGTAAACCCAAAGACAGATTGACTAACATTGACATTGACTATGATTTTTCGCAGAACACGCTTATTGTTAGTCATAACGTCAAGTCTTCGTCAGCGTGATGCATAAACTAGCGTGTTTCTTTTTATACTTAATTATGCTCGTCCTCTGTGAGCCATGCGAATGCAAACCATCCGTGATTACAGACACACGTATGGGTATAACATATAATTTAGAAAGAATTAAGAAACGCGTTTCTGCGACCTTATTGCTTGACATACATACTTCGTTCTTCGTGCTAACACGAATCTCATTACAATTGCCAGTAAACTTTAGGACATACATAAATGGCCTTACTGTATGCAATGCTTTCAGAAAATTCGACAATGTAATATCAGAATTTGCATTGCGCTCAAATTAACGATAATGAGGCGAAAATACGGAAAAAAAAAATATCTTAAAAACTCTACGCATTTATAATGAGATCTCTGATGGCATTCGTGTTAATGTAACCCGCGGTACTTTTACATCTGACACGACTCCCCCTTGTTGACCGAGGCATCGTCACCCGCCTTGTTCCAGGAGTTTGCAGTAACGCGACCGCACCGTCGGTCAGCAGCATCAACCGGATACTGCGGAATCGCGCGGCGGAACGCGCGGCCGCGGAATTCGCGCGGGCCGCCGGCTACGGGCTGTACGCGGCCGCCGGGCCGCATCCGTACTTCAACTCGCACCAGCATCCGACGACGAGCCATCACCTGCCGGCGGGTTGGCCGGCACCGGCGGGCGCGGCCGGCCATCCGTGGATGCTGCCGCCTCTCGCGACCGGCATATCCGGCGCGGCCGCGTCGGCGCTGCTCCTGCCGCCGTCTCTGAGCCCTGGTGCGGCCGCCGCCGCGGCCGTGGCCGCGTCCGCGTCCGCCGCGGGCACCTCCGAGCACGCGCTTCACGCCGCCGACGTGATCGCTCGAGGATACCTGCAAGGTAGGACGAAGCGGAGACAAGAAGTCACGCCGCTTTTTGCCATCTTTCGAGATCTTGACACGTTATGCGGAATTTTTCGTATCCTTTAGGAGAACGAAATGTTCTACTTGATTTTCAGGAAATATTTTGTATCATATTTTCAAAGATTTGAACGTTTGTTCGAGTAGATTAGATTTCGAATGATAAGATGCAATTAAATGCGGATTTGCATATAATCATGGTAGTAGAAATGAGAATAGTCGTTTATTATTATAATGTTTGTATACGAATTGACTTGAATTCAATATTCTATTATCGAGAATTTCTTGCTTACGGCAATTAATATTTTCGCTTTGTATAAACAAAAGATAGAAATTAAAAGTTTTCTATACATTGAGTTTTCAGAATGTCTACTATATTTTGTATTTTCTTTTTAAATTAAATTATTTTCGTATCAATAGTATATGGATATTATAGAAATGAATTTGTCTACTTCCTTAATTACGTACTTGTCATACCGTGATATATTACAAGTTTTGCTAAAATTCGGTGATAAATAAAGAATGTTTTATTTCAAACGGAGGTTGTACTCAGACATACAGCCAATAGAAAACGTGCTTTTATTAATGTGCAGACGGTGACGGGGATGACGGAAGTTTAGACGGTTCGGAGCAGCCTAAATTCCGACGCAACCGCACAACTTTCAGTCCGGAGCAGCTTGAAGAGCTCGAAAAGGAGTTCGAGAGATCGCATTATCCTTGCGTGTCCACGCGCGAGCGTCTTGCCTCGAAAACGTCACTTTCGGAAGCGCGCGTTCAGGTAAGGATCCACTACTCGTAGATATAAAAAAATAAAGGACCGACGCGACAAAACACGCAGGGTCTAATTCGATCGTTTATTGACGTTGGAGCGGACCCTGCGGAGAACGGTCGCGTCGTTCTCGAATTACCGATTATCCGACTTGATCACGAGCGTTCTAACGACCTAACTCGTGACTCTTAGGTTTGGTTTTCCAACAGACGGGCAAAGTGGCGTCGTCACCAGCGCATGAACCTCTTAAAGCGCTCGCCACCGCCTCCACCGCCACCGCCGCAGCCGCAGCCGCAGCAGCAACCGCACTCCGCTACGTCCGCTATGGAAATCGGCCAGCGTACATCCGGTTGCTCCATCGCCGGCATGGGCGGCGAAAGTAGCGCATTCCGCGCGGTCGTCGCCAATTCCGCGACTAGGGACGCAAATCTCGACAGATCCGAGAGGATCGATAGGCTGGAATCGATAGCGAAGCAACCGGAGAGGAAACCCAGCGCCTTCCGCATGATCAGTCAGCTAGTGGGCGACGATTCGTCCGGACTCTCGAGACCAGCCAGTCCTGTATACGAACGACATGGATCCGGATTTGGTCCGAGACCGGGATCGGCGCACAGGATACGCTACGATCAGAATGAGGACGAGGACGAGGAGATCGACGTACAGGATTCCGATCAGGATGCACCGTCGTCGCCGCCGGTCGCATGGAGGGATCACTGGACTGACCAACAACCGTTGGAATTGACGAAGCACGATCGTTAAATGAGATGTGATACATCAGTTCGGTCTCGATCGACATGGCCATCAAATCTGAAGTGACATTTTTCAACGAGATCGGAATATCTATCGTACGGTTGCATGTTGCTATTTATTTATGTATCTCAATCGGATAAATCGCGCAAATATGTAATTTTATCAGTGCTCGAAGTGATCGATAAGTGCAAAGGTGAAAAAAATATTCTTTCGCTCTATGGTGCTCGGATTATACTAAGATTAGCTAATCGTGAGATGTGTGTTTGTCGATCCGAAACATCGATAGTATACGCGTGGTAGATCGATAACGTGCTGCATCGGCAATGAACTGAATCATGGCGATTATCGTCGTGTAATATCAGATGCAACAACGTATACTTATTATATTCTCTCATCCTTCTTTAGCCCGATAACGGGCTCGGCTCTTCTCTATCAGTTGAAATCTTTAACACCTATGGAACTACTTATTACAAACACGGACGATTTCTTACAATTACAATTGCGAATATATAATTACTGCGATCTGTATAATATCAAAAGGCAACATTATCAGTGTCACTGTAATTATTATTGTAGATTACGTAGGCAAACCATGCATATCGCGTGGCAAAAGCAAACGCTATTAATTCGCTCAAACCTGCCTGTGGAGCCGCTCGTGTGAATCGAGAATAAAATGGTATTACGAGCAAAGAGTGAGATCGTTCGAGCTCATTCGAAACTAGTCCTAGCGAATCATTATGAATTAAAGGTGTGCGTTATCTAAATATTTGAAATAGACGTAAGTGAAAACACAGATAATCCTGTATGAAATATCTGTTAAAGTAACGTTTATTTAAATGAATCCTTTATTTTGTAAATATTTACATACATATATCTGGCGTCACACAAATAATTTTCCTTTGCAAAAACTCTTACAAAAATTTCCTTTCCAACTATTCCCTAAAACAATGTTCGGCTACCCATCGAATATATTCGCACAATATAATATATTATATTGAAATAAATTTACATAAATATCTCCGATGATCTCATCTGTCGAATCAATTTCCTTCCGATCCTAAATTATAAATACTGATAAAAAAAAAAAAAAAAAAAAAAAAAATTAAATTTAAAAATTTCATCGATGAGCAGTTATATCAGCATTGTCTGTAGTATAAAATCAAAGTAATAAATAAA